>NW_006922329.1:629458-642246 GCF_000298275.1 Orycteropus afer afer
TTCACCTTTGCCCTTCCAATGTGTTATCTATTTCTGACAATTTAGTATTAATCTTTTGGATTTCTATCTGTAGATTTAGAATCATTTCTAATTTGTGAAGAGTTCTTAAAAGCAGTCAGATACCAGCCTGGGAGCTTCCCAAGAATGAATTTGCCTCCATTTTACATGTAATTAGATTTGCTCTCTAGCTCTTCTGGGCATAATAGAAGTCATAAGCAGAATGGCTTCCTGTATTAACATTAACATCATCTAGCAGATTGCAAGTGCTTTCAGCTTCTGAGGAGGACAATGACCTCAGGCAGAATTACAGCTAGATGCTACTTTTTCCAGTGAAGTTTCTGGCCCCCAATAATGTCCCCCTTTCTTCTCTTACATCTTTCTCTCCTTGAGTCCTCCAACCTTCACGGATTCTCTGTTGTGATTTCCATTCAGCTAATGTATTTCTCTTCTGTGCCGTATCATTTGCCACCTGAATCTGTACAGATGTTACTATGCATTAATTCTCTTGCTAAATGAACTTTAGCTAGTTTACTTGTTTGTCTCACCCACTTATGTGTACGAATCATGCAGTAGGGGAGTGGCTTTGCTCCCTAGCCTCGTCAGTGCCTAGTCCAGTGCTTATCACTTCAAAAAACCCATTGCCCTCGAGTTGATTCTGACTCATAGTGACCCTCATTGGATTTTCAAGGCTGTAAATATTTATGGAGGAGCTCTGGTAGCATAGTGCCTAAGGCACTTGACTGCTAATCAGAAGCCTGGAAGTTCAAATCCACCAGCCACTCCTCAGAAGGAAGATGGGGCAATCTACTTCCATAGTGATACTGTCTCGGAAACCTAAGGAGGAGTTGCTATGAGTCAGGTCCAACTCAACGGCACATAACAACAACAACAAATATTTATGGAAGTAGATAGCCTCATTTCCCTCCCATGGAGCAGCTGGTGGCTTTGAACTGCTGACTTTCTGATTATAAGCCAAATACCTTACCTCTTATGCCACCAGAGCTCCTTGATTATCACTTAAACCCAAAACCCACTGCCATCAAGTTGGATCCAACTCATAGTGACCCCTCCTTGGGTTTCCGAGGCAGTATCACTACAGAAGTAAATTGCCCAACCTTACTAATCAATATTGATTCATTTCTAAAGGAATTTGTTGCCCATGAGGGTAAGCAATGCCATGGTTAGAGCTGGGCCATTGCTTGGATGGACCAGTTACTCATAATTTTTGAAGGCCCCTTCTTCCCTATTCTTTTGGGCCTGTCTGACCGCCAGGATAGCACAGCAATGCCTGGGAAACTTTACTTCCATCATGACTGCACCAGTGGTATGGCTGTAAGTCTATTTAATAGATTCCTCTCAGAATGACTCAGGTACCCTTAAAACAGGCCACCCATGGGCTTCTCGCTGAGGGACCAATGTCCTTGGAGTCATTGGAACCCACTCATATTCAAACCTAAACCAAACTCACTGCTGTCGAGTTGGATCCGACTCATAGTGACCCTTCCTTGGGTTTCCAAAGTAGATTACCCAGTTTTCCACTCATATTAGCAGAGAAAAGTCTTCAAAGTGATTTACCAGGTTCTGCAACATAGCCTATCAGCACCATACTTTCCTCATCTATAATATAGGGATAATAGTTAATATCTATACCATAGAGTTATTATGAGGATTAAATGAGACAATAAAAACAAAACACTTAATGCCAGCCACACAGTAAGCACTCTATAATTGTTAGCTGATATTGATACTGTTATGGATATATAACACACTAGTGTGTCCAGTAGTGTCTCCAGGGGCATGCAGCCACAGTTCATTACCAAAAAGAACACAACCTCACGAGTGGTAGATGCTGAGAACACTCAGGGTCCAGAGGGTGAAAGTTAACAGAGATTCTGCTTTCTGGATCAGATTTCCCATCAACCAGTCAGAATAGGGCCACCCTCTTGGTTTCCATGTCTCTTTTTGGTTAAGATCCACCCAGAGTCCAGCTGCATCCTACTGACAACCCATATGGTCAGGGCTGAGTGACCATTATTTCAACCTTCTTCCTGCGTAGATGAGGTTGAATTTCCAGACTTCTGTAGGTGTAGCTGGGGATTTTTAGAGTCTAATCACATCAAATCACGTCTCACCACCTCTTCTACTGCTACCATCATTCCCCTTTCCCCCAGACCACTGCAATCACTTCCCAACAGCCTCCCTACTTCTGTTCTTGCCTCCCACAATGCATCCTCCCCACAGCCATGAATCAGATCTGAGCCTACTTTGCTTAAAGCTCTTCAGTGACTTCCAGTAGCACCTAGAATAAAACTCAACCCTTACCTTGGTTAACAGTCCTGTGTGAGTTGGCTCCTACCTAACACTCTCACTCACATGTACTCTCTAGGCTTGTGCCACTTAGATTTTCATTCCACTGCTTCAAATACAAGGCACAGTGCTATCCTTACTCCCCATGGTTCCTCTGTCTGTGATATCTTCCCCTGTATCCTCATGTTGCTGGAGCCTTTCTTACATTCCCATGCTTAGAAGCCTGCCCTAACCAGCTTATTACAGCACCATCCCTTTTCCCATTGCTCTTGAGTTTCTTGTACTGCTTTATATTCATCATGTTGTTGTTGTTGTTATGTGCTGTCGAGTCAGAGCTGACTCATAGCAACACCTCCTTGGGTTTCCAAGGCAGTATGACTACAGAAGTAGATTGCCCCATCTTCCTTCCAAGGAGTGGCCGGTGGGTTTGAATTGCCAGCCTTCTGGTTAGCAGTCAAGTGCCTTAGGCACTGCACTACCAGAGCTCCCTATATTCATCATAGTAGCTGTTGTTGTTGTTGTTATGTGCCGTCGAGTCGACCCCCGACTCATAGTGACCCCTCCTTGGGTTTCTGAGGCAGTATCACTACGGAAGTAGGATTGCCCAACCTTCCTTCCGAGGATCATAGTAGCTATTCCCTATTTATCATGAAGTTTACCCTCTAGTGGTAAGACAGACAAAAACTACAAACAAAATAATATCATAGTAGCTATTTAATATTATTTTGTTTGTAGTTTTTGTCTGTCTTACCACTAGAGGGTAAACTTCATGATAAATAGGGCCTTGTCTGTCCCTGTGTTGCCCACTGCATTTCCAGTTCCTGGGACATCGCATATGCTCAGGAAATATTTGCAGAAGTGATAACTTATTTAGAAGATGGCATCTGATTCACATTTTTTTTCCTATTAGCACAATTTTGATAGATTATTGGACTACAAAATGCCCTCCTTAGGAAGGGGAGAAAAGAAGGTGAATGAGGCAGGAAAATTTATCATTGCTACAGCTAGAAGCTGGTATTTCTGTTTTTTGTCTTATGGCATCAGCCTCTGAAAAAGGTGTTTTATAGGGCATAATGCTGTGCCTCTGACAAGAATGCAAGTCCTGTTTAAGAGATGCCTGAAGCACAAAGGGCCCTGGTTACCTTTCAAGGGTGTCATGTGTTCTCTTGGCTCAAGCAGGTACCTAGAAACTTGGATAAAATTCTATACTGGACAGATGAGTAGTTGGAAAACCTCATAAACTTGTAAGCAAGCTGACCACAATACATTAGAAAGAAGTCTTTTTAAAAAATACAATTTCTGGCATAACATACTACACAAATCATTGTTCCACCTTCTACTGTGGCTAGTTGCGAATGAGAGCTTAAAAGCTAGCAAGCTGCCATCTAGATGCAATGATGGATCTCTCCTCGTTCAGGGCCAAGAAGAATGAAGAAAACCAAAAACTCTTGGAAACAATCAGTCCTAGCAACTGGTACACCATCCGATCTGCAGCCTATACAACTATGAGACCAGAAGAAATAGATGGTGCTCGGCTACTACTGTCAACCACTTGGAAGATGATCTTTGTAGGAGGTCCTAGATAGACAGGGGGAACAATGTGGAACAAAACTCAAAATCATTAGGAAAAAAAAAAAAAAGCAGGGAACAGGTTTACTGGCCCGATGGAGCCTTTTGGAACCACTGAGACTATGGCCCCTAGCTATCCTTCAGTTCTGGAATTGAACACACACCTGTAGCTTCCAGCCAAGCAGTAGACAGGCATACTAGTTGAGCATTTATCTGAGGTAGATACACTCCTTGGAGAGAACAAGCAAGAGAGAAAGAAGGGCTGCTCAGGCACAGGGAGATAGCCCAGGGGGTAGGAGTGCATGGAGGGATGGTCACAGGGAAGCGGTACCTATCGGGAGGAAGTGGGAGAGGAGATGTTGCATTGTGCTAAATTATGGTCAATGTCATGAGAAAAGTGTATGTGATCTGCTGTATGGAAAGTGTATTTGCTCTGTAAATTTTTACCCAAATCACAATAAAAATAAAAATTAAAAAATAACTAAATAAAAATAAAAAATACCATTTCAACAAGTCCATTTCAGTAACCTAAAATTCCACAATGTGAATAAATAACCCTGGAGTTGGGAAATCTGGAAGGCAATGAACATGATACAGAGAACTGTCACTTTGTATGCAGTGCATTAAGAATGCTTTCCTTAGCTAAACATATTTATCAGAATGTGATGGAAACTGTAGGCATCGACAGCACTGTGGAAGAATCAAGGGATTTTGGAGCCAGATCACTACTGTCACCACCACCAGTTGCCATCAAGTCAGTTCTAACACATGGTGACCTCACGTGTGTCAGAGTAGAACTGTGCTCTTAGGGTTCTCAGTGGCTGGTATTTTGGAAGTAGATCACCAAGGCTTTCTTCCAAAATGCCCCTATGTGGTCTCAAACTTCCTATCTTTTGGTTAACAGCCAACTTCCACCCAGGGACTTTGGAATTTAAGAGACCTGGATGAATCTCAGATGTACTCGCTACTGAGAAGTACTGTTGTTATGTACCGTCCAGTCGTCTCTGACTCGCAGTGAACCCCTCTGGGTTTCCGAGGTGGTATCTCTACAGAAGTAGATTGCCCCATTTTCCTTCCCAGGAGTGGCTGGTGGGTTTGAACCACCAGCCTTCTGGTTAGCAGTCAAGTGCCTAAGGCACTATGCCACCAGAGCTCCCCTGAGAAGTACTAAGACACATCATTTGGAGATAAATGCCATTGTCCAATACGATGAGAGGAATCACACTTCCAATACATGGACAAATAGGACATTTTCTCCTAATTAAATGAGTACTGACTTTAGATGAATTATATACTTACTATTAACCTAGTTCCTCAGCTGAGAAATTGGGATAAATGAGATAATTTATATACAGTCTGTCGTATCAAAATTAGAATTCACTCATTCATTCAACAACTGTTTTCAAGTCCTTTTTGTGCCCAGGATATATTAATAAACAAAATTTACAAAATCTCCACCTTCATTGGTCTACAACCTAGTGGAGGGAGATAAACAATAAATAAGAAAATTAAATGGTGTGTTAGAAGGAGTGTGTGGTGGTTAAGTCTGTGTGTCAACTTTGCTGGGCCTAGTTGAGTGGCTGGGAAGCTGAATGTAGTTATTCCCCATGGTGAGATTAGTAATTAACTCCATGGTAGAATCTATTGGAGCAGCTGAGTAGCTGCTTTGGGTATGTGGTTTGCTTCCCATATATAAGCAGCAGCTTTGGGAATGGTCTCTAGCTTATGGCATACTTGAACCCTGCATGTAATTGCATTGTTGTTCAGCACCCTGCCATACTCTGCTGACCTTGGGACTTTCAATGGACTTAAACTGATGGCCTGCTGTGTGGTTTGGTAACATTGGGACTGTGCCATTTTATTTGTCAACCTTGGGCTTGTTAGCCTCAGCATCCAGTAGCTGCTTGAGTGAAGAGATGCCTCTAGCTTCAGTGGGCTGGGAACAAGAGGCAGAGCTGAAGCCCAAGGTTGAGGGGCTTTCACCCAGCCCCTAGAGCCTGGCACTTTGAACTTGGATTTCTAACCTCCCGAACTGTAAGAGAATAAACTCCTGTTTGTTAAGACCATCCCATTTGTGGTATATTCTTGTCAGAGTGGCACTAGGTAACCAGAACAGAGTGCTATGATAAAATGAACATGGACAGGGAGTGATGGGGGGGACTATTACAATTTTAAAGAGCATGGCCAGGGAAGTCTTTATTGAGGAGACTATGCTTGAAGGAGATGAGGAAGTGAGCCACGCAGCTATCTGGGGAAGAGCATTCTAGGCAAGGAGAATAGCAAATGCTAAGGCTTTGAGCTTAGAGTTTTAATAGCAGTCTCCTGCTATTATTTGAGTCAGCCTATTAGGAGCTCTGGTAGCATAGTGCCTAAGGCATTTAACTGCTAACCAGAAGGCTGGCAGTTCAAACCCACCAGTCACTCCTTGGAAGGAAGATGGAGCAATCTACTTCCATAGTGATACTGCCTTGGAAACCCAAGGAGGGGTTGCTATGAGTTGGGTCCGACTCAACGGCACATAACAACAACAACAACAGTAGGAGTTTTGGTAGCATAGTGCCCAAGGCACTTGGCTGCTAACCAGAAGGCTGGCGGTTCAAACCCACCAGCCGCCACTTGGAAGGAAGGTTGGGCAATCTACTTCCGTAGTGATACAGCTTTGGAAACCCAAAGAGGGGTCGCTATGAGTCAGGTCCAACTCGATGGCACATAACAACAACAACAACAAGTAAGACTGGACTAGGGTGTGTGAGGGAAGAGTGGAAGAAAATGAGGTGTAGAGAGATGGGATAGTGCATAGACAGTGTAGGCTTTGTAAGTCACTGTGAAGACTGCCTTTTCATCCTAGTAGAATGGGAACCTATTGGAGGGTTTTCAGTAGAAGAGTGACATAATGAGACGTACTTTCACAGGATCGCTAACTGCTATGTGAAGAAGAGACCAAACTGGGGCAGGGGCAGAGCAGCAAAACCAGTTAGGAGGCTGTTACAGTAATCCAGGAAGAGGCAAGGCTCTTTTGTCCCAAGGTAGTGACTATTGAGTTGATGAGTGGTGCTGAGATTTGAAATCCAATAGGATTTGTCAGTATATTGGATATGAGAGAGATGTGAGAAAAAGAGAGGAGTCAAGGATAACTCAAACATGTTTGACCTAAGGAACTAAAAAGATGGACTGCTATTTCCTGAAGTGAGGAGGTGAAACAGACTGGTCAGGTGGGGCTGAGGACATCAAGAGATTTATTTTGTAAGTGATGAGTGTACAAATTACATTAAGATCCCCAGTTAATAGAAATCTGCGTAAAGATGTTATGAAGCCCCTGGGTTATATGAAAATATATATGACTTGTTCAGAAGAGATATCTAGCCTTGAGACACAGATTTGAGAACCATTCATATAGGTGAGGCAGTGGTGGTTCAGTGGTAAAATTCTCCCCTTCCGTGGGAGAGACCAGGGTTTGATTTCAGCCGATGCATTTCATGCATAGCCACTACCCATCCATCAGTGGTGACTTGCATGTTGCTATGATGCTGAACAGGCTTTAGCAGAACTTCCAGACTAAGATAGACTAGGAAGAAAGGTGTGGGATCTACTTGCAACAATCAGCCAAAGAAAGCACTATGGGTCCAATCCCCAACCCCTAATGTGGATGCCACAGGAATGGGCAGCTTTTCTTTATGTTGTGCACAGTGTTGCCATGAATTGGAGGCTGACTCAAGGGCAGTTAACAACACACCAGAGCAGAGTGGGCCCTAATGCCATCTGAGCAGTGCTCTTATGCAGATACACAGAGAGACAGATGCAAGAAGGATGGTTGTGTGACAATGGAACTTGGCTGCAGCTCCAAGCCAAGGAACACCTGGGGTTACCAGAAGTAGGAGAGACAAGAAAGATTTACCTCTACAGTCTTAAGAGAGAACATGGCCCTATCAACACACTGAATTTCAATTTACTGCCTCCAAAACTGTGAAACAATACATCTCTGATCTTAGAAGTCACCCAGTTTGTGGTAGTTTGTTCCGGCAGCTTTAAAACACCGCACAGAGGGGAAAAGGGAAAATCTGCTCTAAAGGACACATGGTTGAGGGCCCCAGCATGAGTTTGGGACCTGGTACAGAGGCCAGTGAATACCCAATACCTGGGACCCTTTGAGCTAGGCAAATTTAGCTAAGATTTTTTTTTTTTTTTTTTTTTTGTTTTTTTTTTCGGGGGTTTTTAAATAGTACTTTCTATTTTTAGTTTGGAGATAAAATATCCAATGTGAAACAACCTAAAAATGTGGTTACATTTTATAGGTGAAGTTTGGAGGAAGTTACATAAATGTATTTAGCAACACCAAATTGTAAGCAATCCCAGAATTACAAGACCCAGGTTTAAAAACTCCCATGTGCAAACAGCTGTCTTGGTCTGAGCCCTAACCTTTTTCTCCCATCTTGGGAATTCTATGGCTGGTAACATGGAAACTGCATTGAAAAATCTCTAAGTGTTGAGAGACATTTGTAAAGTCTGACATAAAGGAAAGGGAAAGACACTGGAAGTCAAAGGTAACTTAGGCCAGTTGTTTCTGGGGCAGGAGAGGTAGTTGTTCTCTGGGGCACACCTTGCACCTCTGCCCACACAGCTGAAGGTGCTCTCTCCCTTGCAGTCTTCTGGAAATGTCACTCCTACTACTGTTCAAGGAGCTGGCCGTGTTCTCACCTCAGTGTATAAATTAAGTTAGTTACGATTTTTTTCCTATGGCTTAGTTGATTGAGGTTAGCAGTACTTATGGGTGAGAAGTTGTTGTTGTTGTTATGTGCCGTCCAGCCGGACCCGACTCATAACGACCCCTCCTTGGGTTTCCGAGGCAGTATCACTACGGATGTAGATTGCCCAAGCTTCCTTCTGAGGAGTAGCTATTGAGTTTGAACTGCCAGTCTTCTAGTTAGCAGCCAAGCGCCTTAGGCATTAGGCTACCAGAGCTCCCATGGGTGAGATAGGGGAGGTAAAAGGAAGAAAGGAAGTCTTTTTTTAAACAAGGAGCCTTCTCTAGATGAGCCAGCCTGGTTGGAAGATACAGACTTGAGGCCTCAGGGCAGCATGGAGATACAGAGGGTGTTGGGAGAAGGCAGAGTCTCTCAGAGTTGAGAACGAACAGTGGGCAAAGACAGAAGAGGATAAAAATAAATGTCATATTTCTTACATTTATTCTGGGGGGAGGATCTGAGGCAAGAAAAGCGAGTGTGTGTCGGGCTGGCAGTGAGTGGGTGGGGAGAGATTAGGAAGTTTGGGGAAAAGTGAGGAGACTTACATCCCAGCAGAGAATTAATAAATAATCAAAACAATGACAGATTGTGATGGTGTTGTGAAGGGAATTAAAGAGAGTACTGCCAGGGGAAGGTATAGGCACTTCAGATAAGGTGTCAAGAAAGGAGGGTGGTATTTGAACAAAAACCTGAAGGATAGGAAGCATCCAGTCAGGTGAAGAGTTAGGAAGGGGGTTTTCCAATCCAAGCATGTGCAAAGATCCTGTGGAGGAAGGAATTGCTGTTCCTTTGATAAACTAAAGGGAAGTCAGTGTGACTAGAGCAATGAAAGCAAGAAAGCCTAAATGGCTGAGGTAGGGCTTTGACTACACAGACAAGCATGAGGATTTTTCTCTTCCCTAAGAGCCCTGGAAGTCACTGGGGGTTGTGACTTGGTCAAATTAGTGTTTCCCTCTGGTTACAGCTGGGAGAATAAAGCAGGGAGGAAAAGGGAAGGCATGGAGGTGCTTAGGAGGTTATTCGAGCACAGCAGTGATATAACCTGGACTAGGGGTTGGCATTGATGTGGAGAGACGTGGAGAGATTTGAAATGTTGAGGAGGCCCCCTCCATAGACTAGGTCATTTGGATGTGGGAGATGGGGGACAAAGAATTGTCAAGGATGACTCATGGGTGTCTGGATTGGGTAACTAAAGGGAGAATGGCTGTACATCTATAGCCACATGTAATTTCTCTTTTCAGATGAGTTATGTCCCTTTGGTTTCAATGTCTGGAGGAATAGTTCTGTTTTGATATCCATCTATCATTCAGTAGGTCTGGCTGCTTCCAAAACCATTCCCAATGACACTCTTTGGCTAGGGTAAATTTGAGGGAAAAGTCAGTCATACTCTCACCAACTTCCCTCAGCATTTTTGTGAGAATAAAAATCAAGGGTAGAATAAGCAGAAGGGTGTTGGGTGAGGATGGGAGCCCCACATGTCCCTCCTAAAGAAAAGGGGTTTCCATTTTTATGCATTTGAACCACAGCTTTTATAAAGAGTTACTTTTACACCCACTTCCTCTGTGCTCATCCATCATTTTCTCCCAGCTGGTAAGAAGGAAGAAGACAAAAATCATGAACATATGTAACTTAGCCATTCCTAATATTCAGCCTAAACCTTCACCTGCCCACTTAACCCTTCCCTCACCCCCATTTGTGCCCTCCATATCATATAAGTGTTCCTTTTTCTCCTGAGTGCTTATGAGTATTTCAGATAACTGTAACTGTGATCACCAGTCCTCCCAGCTTCTTCTCCCCTGGTTGTAGGTCACCTTCCAGTCATAGCAGAGCACTGTAATTCCTTCAGTAAGTGTTCAACTCCAGGCATAACTCTAAAACTTGAGAAGCCCAGCTGCTTTCCAGCACATCAGAAGGAGGTCACAGCTCTGGATTTCAAATTTCACTCAAAGTGCAGCAGAGTTATTGAATTGGTAGGTGCCATCAAGTTGCTCAGATTCATAATGGGCTTACATGTAACAGAACAAAACATTGCATGGCCCTGTATCACCTTCACAATCATTGCTATGTTTGAGCCCATTTTTGCAGCCACTGTGTCAGTTTCTCTCACTGAGGACCTCCATCTGCTTTGCTAAGCATGATGTCCTTCCCCAGCAATTAGTCTCTCCTGATGACATGTCCCAAAACCAAACCAAAACCAAACACACTGCCTTTGAGTGGGACCCAACTCATAGCGACCCCTCCTTGGGTTTCCGAGGCGGTATCACTATGGAAGTAGATTAGCCAACCTTCCTTCCCAAGAGTAGCTGGTGGGCTTGAACCACCAGCCTTCTGGTTAGCAGTCAAGTGCCTTAGGCACTATGCTACCAGAGCTTCTGACATGTCCAAAGTAAGTTACAAATTAACAGAGTAATTTCACCATTCTTGCATCTAAGAAGCACTCTGACTATACTTCCTTCAGGGTGAGTTGATTTGTTCTTCTGGCAGACCACAGTATATTCAATATTATTCACCAACACCACAGTTCAAATATGTCTCTTCTTTGGTCTTCCTTTTTTATTGTCCAGCTTTTACATGCATATGAGGTGATGGTAAAGTCTATGGCCTGGGTCTGATATAACTAAGTCATTAAAATGACATTTTTGCTTTTTAACATCTTGAAGAGGTCGTTTCCTGCAGATTTACCCAATACCACATAGTTTGATTTCTTGAGTGCTACTTCCATGGGCATTGTTGATTGTTGATCCAAGAATGAAATCCTTGACAACTTCAGTTTCTTCACAAGTTAAAATGATACTGTCCGTTGGTCCAGTTGGAAGGATTTTTTTCCTTTTTTTAAAATGATCAGCTGTAATCCATAAATGTAGATCCTTATCAGATCTTTCCTGTGACTTCTGTCCAAGACACTTCTCACAGGAACGGGACCATGAACCATGTGACCTCTCAGGGTGCTCAGAGAGGTGGACCCTTGCAAAAAGTTGACCTGGGATCTCTAAAATATAGCCCCTGTGGCCTGGTGTTAATCTGATACTGATTCCTTGTTTCTGCTAATCTTCCACATTTCTGAAATGATCACACAGGCAATGGGGTGCTGAAACCAACTTTTAAGAGTTTTTGAGAGCTGATTGTGGCATCTCTTCTCCACTTTATGTTCAGTGATATCATGTTGGTAGCTTGAAATCAGCCGTGGTGTGAGCATTTACACCATAGTGGTTTTTCTATCACTAATGAAGCCAACAGAGACCCACTAGGTCTGATTGCATGCTACTATATCCCTAGCATTATCTTCTGGTAGCCCCTGAAAGCAAACTTCTGTGATTCTTCAACATGGAAAGCATCTCACTTTCAGGCTTATTACCTGGTTGGTCCAGTTGGAAAGAGGTGGTATGTGAGGGAGTGTGAGAAGAAGGTCAGTAAAGGGTGCAGAGTCCTGAGATTTCAAAGGGCCCCTGAGTGGCTGATAGAGAAATGCCAGCAATATATTGGGCATCACCCTTCAACCAGCATTTATCAAGCAACCTTCATGGGGACAGGTCCACCATGCTAGCTTCTAAAGGCAGAAGAAAGAAATGTTACATATGAACCTGACCTTCTGTGAGTTTATAGCTGAATTGAGCCGCTGTTACTTGTGGCAGTCTGGGCCTTGCCACAGAACTGTGTGATGTGCTGAAGATGCTGTGTGCAGAGGCCTCAGAGTGTCTTAGGGAGGCTGGCAGGTGAGGACCAGGGCACCGCCTTCCCCACAACCAGAGCCCAGGGAGAGCTGGAAAGTTCATCCTTCCTCAGGCAGGAAACTATGTGCTACTTGGAAGGTAGGTGCTAGTGGCACAGCAATCCCAGAAAATGTTAATCAGCTTTCACACCTCACAGAGAAGGAGGCCAGGAGAATATGACTGACATGAAATCCTACTTAATAAGACAGCTGCTTTTTTTTATTGTAAAAATAGCATAGTCTCTGCAATGGTAGGCATCAATATATTTTGCATCATCCTAAGACAGCAGAAGTAACCTATATCCTGAACCCCACTTATTATTTCTATTTGGCATATATATATATATATATGTTGTTGTTGTTGTTTGCCGTCGAGTGGGACCCAACTCATAGCGACCCCTCCTTGGGTTTCCGAGGCAGTATCACTACGGAAGTAGGATTGCCCAACCTTCCTTCCGAGG
>NW_006922329.1:642726-647175 GCF_000298275.1 Orycteropus afer afer
ACTTCTGTAGTGATACTGCCTCGGAAACCCAAGGAGGGGTTGCTATGAGTCGGGGCCGACTTGACGGCACATAACAACAACAACTTTTCTATCTCTGAAGTTTCTATCTGCAAGTTCCTCTAAGCACTTGCAGAACCCTTTTAAAATAACCAAAGACTATGGCAGGAATCTTCAGGTTATATCCTACATGCCAAATTTTAACTGTCACCTGCTTTTGTTAAAAAAAAAAAAAAAAAAATTATTGGAACAAGCCATGCACATTTGCTTATGTATTGTATGTGACTACTTTCATGCTGAGTTGAATAATTTTAGTGAGACTTGTATGACCTGCAAAGTCTAAAAGTTTTACTATCTAGCTCTTTAAAATTAAAGTTCTTCAAACCTTATTCCTTAGAAATATAATTTCTCAGTGCAAAAATTCAACTCTAATTAAAAACAAATTTTTTTCTTGAAAGTCACTTTTCTAATTCTTCACTCTTTCTTGGTCAAAAAAAAAAAAAAAAAGGTATCTTTGATATTGATTTTGACCAGACATGGGTTCTAATCACAGATTTTCTTAGGCCATCTGACAACAGCTGACCAGAATTTAAAATAAGAATTTTACTTGTAGAATCTACAGCACTGCTTCTCCTAATGTATGCTGAGTATTGAGATTTTAAGTGTGTTGAATTTTTAACAGGAGTTCTGCTGGCATAGTGGGTAAGGCATCTGGCTGCTAACCAGAAGGTCAACAGTTCAAACCTGCCAACTGCTCTGTGGGAGGAAGATGAAGCAATTTACAGCCAGTGGGGGTTGCTTTGAGTCAGAATCGGCTCCATGGCAGTGGGTTTGGTTTTTGTTTTTGGGTTAACTCACAAGCAGGGGAATCAGAATAATTCCAAGCCAAACTAGTAGCAGTGATATCACATGTAAATCTTATACACATACCTAGTCATGAGGGAAACAATTCTTTTCACAGTAGAGAACATGGCTCCAAATGATAATTAAGCTAATTGATTATTTCAAATATTTGGTTTACTCTGCTTGATAAAATAGAATGGAAAAGATTATGTAGCAGATTTTTAAGCTAATATAAACTTCTCGTTTTCTAAGGGCCAACTATGTTTTTCTGGTCTACATTCTGCAGTGATCTGTGATACCTTCCAATCTGCAGCCAGATTGTGTAGGTCTGTTTTGAGACAGTGAAACCATAAAATGCCTTTCTGTTTAAAATCCAGCCCAGTGCTGTCTCATAGACCCTAGCACCAGGGGTATTTTGTGAAAGTAGGGTAAGTGGCCGTGATCCCCATTTGTTCTGACTCCTACAATACCTCTGGCCTCATATTCCACCACGATCTTCACAGCTGACTCTATCTACTGCTCTCTATGGTGTTCCTCATATGCCCCCAGCAGGCTTTTATGACTTTCTTAGCGTTCCCACTGCTTTTTACTTTCTTTCCCTAAATATCTACTGGCTCCTGTATTAGTTTCCTAGGATACAGTAACAAAATACCACAAACTGGGTAACTTCTAAGAAAATTTTATTGTCTCACAGTTCTAAAGACCTATAGGAATCTGAGTTCAGAGTGTTGACCATGCAGACTCCTTCTGAGGGTCCTGAGGGAGAATCAGTACCATGCCTCTGTCCTAGATTCTGGTGATAGCCAGTGATTTTAGGTTTTCCTTGAGTTGCAGGTCCACCTCCTGCAATCTCCACCTCCATTGTCACATGGCCATCTTCCCTTGGTGCAGGGGCATCACTAGGGAGGTGAGGGGTGCAGACTCTGACACTGTCAGAGGAGGTGACACCCAAATGACTGTGTCTATACATGTTGGTGTATGTACATTTCAGCAGAAATTTATTATTTATAAAATAAAAATATCCCTATAGTTAATTACAAAAACAAAAACATCTTTTGTAAGTTCAGCTTATATGTATCAATATACCTACAAGGCTAAAATTCTTTGCTAAGTTATTTTTTGAACCTTCTAGGGCTGGCGGTTCAAACCCACCAGCCACTCCTCGGAAGGAAGGTTGGGCAATCCTACTTCCGTAGTGATACTGCCTCGGAAACCCAAGGAGGGGTCGCTATGAGTCGGGTTTGACTCGACGGCACATAACAACAACAACAACAATGCTTTCTGGTCAGAGATGTCATTGTTGCCCAGTTACAATGATGCTTCAGATCATGCAGTTTTGTCTACACTGGCTACAAGCAGGCTCTGTTGTTTTCGTTGTTGCCAATGTTTTAATAGCAACTGATTTTGTCAAATTTTCTGGTGTTTTAGTTAATCAAATTTTCTGGTGTTTTAGTTAAAATATTCAGGTAATTGGTGTTTTTGAACCTATATCAATAACTTTTCTGAGGAATGAAGTAGTAAGAAAGGAAAAAAAGGAGAATAATAATAATAAGCTTCCACTCAGTTACTAAAAATGTAACTAATAATGTAATTCAATGTAGAAAGATTTCATTGTTGGTATTCATATAATCTAAGAAATTACATTTAAGCAATTTAGTACAATATTTATCATATATTACTCTATGATTAAAATTGGTAATAAACATTACCAAGGATTCTGTATGGTCTAGTATGGGAGGAAGTCCATGTTGGGGGGGGGCAATGATACCATAGATTACCCCCCTGGGTGATACCAACTGTAGTGATGCCATTCCCTTGGTGTTTATGCCCATGACTCTTCTTCTGTTATAAAGACACCACTCACATTGGATTAGATCCCACCCTACTCAATATGACCTCATGTGAGTATAACTGATAACATCTTCAAAGACCATATTTCCAAACAAGGTCATGTTCACCTGTATCAGATATTAGCACTTGAACATATCTTCTTCAGGGACACAATTCAAACTATAACAATTTCCTAATTTGCCTCAGGGATCTACTAAACTGTCATTAACCTTAACAGAGAAGCTATCTCTAACCATCTTTTGTAACAGAGCACCTTACTGTATCTCCAGCATGCTCTGTTCTTCTTAATTGTTTATTTTTAAATGAATGCTTTTATTCCTGCCTGGCATGTTATATCTTTCTTTGTTTTGGGCTACCTCTTTCCTCCCTTGAGGGCAGATACTTGGATAGTTTGATTTATTCACCTTCTAGAATGGATGCCTGGTATGTAGTAGGCAGGTGCTCAATAAAAGTTTTGAGTGCATGAATATGTGTTTGTGTATATAGTGAAGCTTGCTTTTCATATGGAAGGGGGGAACCATAGGGAGCCTATGATGTAAGGTATATTTATAAGATATAAGATATATCTTATAAATATAAGATATAAGGTATATTTAGATAGTAAGCCATCTAAATATACCTTATATCTCCATTTTGTTAACAGCAGTAAAATGAAGCCATTAAGAATACATATTTGGTTCATTAACAGACCTGAATTCATGTCTTAACTCTGCCATTTAATAGCTATATTTGTACTACTTCTCCAACCCTCAATTGCTTCATTTTAAGGTGGATATAATAGTACTTATTTCATAGAATTGTTAAAATTAAATGAGACAATAAATGTGAAACACTTAACTTGACATACAATGTGTACTTAAAGATATTATTTTTGTTATTTTGCAAATATTTCATTAATGTACATTTTTCAGTCCAAGGTGACTATCATCAGATTCCTGAATATAGATCAATATTGTGTAACTACTGTCTGAGGTCAGATGATGATGAGCCACACACGAGATCCAGAGTGAGCAAAAGTCCACATAGCTTTGCCAGAATATCTATATATATTGGATGCAGACCATACCCCCAAAGAAAATCCCTTTCAGCTGATTAGCTGCTCATAACAGATTTATCATGGAGGTAATTTCATAATATCACATCTTCTCATGGGAGATAACTACACCATTACATAACTCTCAAACCATGTCATAACCGCCAAACCACTATGAATCATAATCCAGTCAAGTTGACACACAACCTTAACCATCACACTCATAATAAGATAATTCAGTAAGGTGAATCAATACAAATTAATATATAGCAATCAAAAACTTTTCTACATAAAAATAATAACCAGTTATAAAAATAAAATAGACAACAGTAGTTCACTTATAATAACATCTGGAAAAAAAATGATAAAACATCTAGTAATAAATTTAATGAAATACACATTTTTGAAACTTTATAATTTTACCCAAATGCACAAAAGCAGCCAAATGAAAAGATACCTTGTTCACAGGCAGAAAAAATTTGGTATTGTAATGTTTTTGTCTATAAACTCAATGTGGTAATGGTTAAACCACCAAAAAGGTTTCATCCCACTAAAAGAACAAATGAGAAAAGTTGTGAAATTTCTGACAAAGACAAATAAGGTGGAAATTAAGTATACTAGATATTAACTGGGAGCTCTGGTAGCATAGTGGCTAAGACACTTGCCTGCAAACCAGACGGCTGGCGGTTCAAACCCACCAGCCACTCCTCGGAAGGAAGGTTGGG
>NW_006922329.1:647275-648841 GCF_000298275.1 Orycteropus afer afer
GGCCACTTCCTCATGCAGCTTACTTGTGCCTTCAGGTCCTGCTCGAGCTCGATCTCTGATATACCACTTCCATTTAATGATGGAGTGCTGCTGTGCACGTCCAACTTTATGACTCTGTGGGTCAGACAACACCCAGTTCATGATGGGCAGCTCAGGCCTCGCGGAAAAAGCCTTTCTAACAGTGGTACAGAAGTGTAAAAGCCATGTGGGAAAAGACTTATTAATTTGACTGAGTACAAACTTAGAAATCTCTGTACAGCGGAAATATCATACACGTCTTCTCAGTTGAACTGATTTCCAGCTTTCTCCTTCCATTAATTAATCTCAATTTTGATATACCATTTAACCACTTTAGTCATTTGTCCTGAATCTTATTAAATGATTTTTTAGTGTCTAGGATATTTAGCTTTTTATTTTTATTTGATGTATAAATATAAATTATATAAATATATAACTTAATATTGAAACATCTTTGCGTTCTGGGATGTTCTCCACTTGATTACGATGTAACACTCTTTAACATACTATTTCATTACATTTGCTAAAACAACACTTCAAATTTTTTTGTCAATATTTATAATGGATCTTAGTCTTTAATTTTCTTTTAGGTGCCTGTTTCACATTTTTGCATAGGTATTATGCTGACTTTGTAAAAGGAATTTGACAGCCTGTCTTCTTTTTGTATGTAGTTGGAAAAGTTAAATAGTATTGAAATGTATTCATCAAAACTAAGGATTACCTTGTGAAACCATCTGAGGATGGTGCTTTTAGGAGATTTAGGTTTTTGATAATTTTCTAAATGTATTTCTTAGTTACTCAGATTCCATTTTTTTTTTTCAGAGAATCATTTATATTTTCAAATTTTTTTGCACTAAATGTTGCAAAGAACTTGTTAGAGATATTCCTATTTCCCATTTCTCAGGTCTCTATTGAAGGAAGAAAATGTGTAGGTAGGACATTTCTGACTACTCTGTCACACTCATTTCCTCTCCCCTAGGGAGGAAGAGTGACTTATGTGGCTTGTAAAATTGGAAACAGGAACTAAGCAAGCATGAACTAGCCCTTTCTCCTTCAAAGTAGCTTTGCCTAGATTTACATATTCCTCTTGCCTTATGGTGGGTAGCCTGGGTGGGCTGTGGTTATCAAGCTCTGCCTTGGCCATTTTTATCCAGGTTCAGTGGAGTGTTATGAAGTCCAATCAGCTTCATAGCAACAGAGCTGATACTTTGATCACCATTGGTTTAATGCCTCTGTCTTATTTCTCAATTGTTTCTTCATTTGGGAGGAGACAAGAGAGGGATTATTTGATACCCACTTCAAGCCCTCACATACTGATACAGGAATCAATAACCTTGATAGGTAAGTAAGGACTGGAATTTAGTGTACAAAATAATACACAGCAATAGAAACTTCTAGTAAGGACAGGGAGGATACTTTGGTCTTGTGCTTTGTCAGTTAGGCCACCTAGGTCTTTGATAGGAGCTCTGGTAGCATAGTTCCTAAGGCACTTGACTGCTAACCAGAAGACTGGCGGTTCAAACCCACCAGCCACTCCTCGGAAGGAAG
>NW_006922329.1:648941-658115 GCF_000298275.1 Orycteropus afer afer
CTACTTCCGTAGTGATACTGCCTCGGAAACCCAAGGAGGGGTCGCTATGAGTCGGGGCCGACTCCACGGCAAATAACAACAACAACAACAGGTCTTTGATAGGTGGTTTATGATTGCTACAGTTCTGTACCAGGTTTTTAACTAACATAGGCCCTAGTGTGTGATGTGACAGGGAGGCAGCTCTGTGACTCATCTACTTTGGATGCTGTACCTTTGCTTTGACCTAAGCAAATAGCCAAGGAGCTCTGGTGGCACTGTGATTACGGCATTGGGCTGCTAACCAAAAGGTTGGAGGTTCAAACCCACCAGTTGCTCCATGGGAGAAAGACAAGGCAGTCCAAATGGGGGTTGCTATGAGTCAGAATTGACCCCATGGCAGTGAGTTTTCTTTTCTTTTTTTTTAAAGGCAAGAAGGTGGGATAGGGATTAAATATTTAGTCACAGTTAAAGCAGGCTAGACTTCAGTGTGCAGATTTTATAGGTATTGTGAGTGCCATGAATTTTGCTTCTTGTACTTTTTCATTCTCAGTTACGCCTGTAGAGAGCTAAGTTAAATGTGAGCTTTCAAACTTAAACATTTAAATGAATCTTACAAGGATTTTATTAAAATGCAGATCCTAGTTTAGTAGTTCTGGAGTGGGGCTGAGATTCTGCATTTCTAACATGTTCCAGCTGCTGCTGCTGGTCTGAGAACCATACTAGTGAGGTGTTAGGACTTGCTAGCCAACATTAGATCAGCACACCCCACATTTTACTTCTTGTTACCTTGTTTTGAACAGTACCCAGAGTGAAAAAAGTAACCAAAGAGGGACTACTGTTTTGCATTCATGATGGCTTGTCCATAGACTTAGCATTACCTTACCTTTTACCATGTGATCTCAAACTGATGTCTTATGTATTAGTTGCATAAATTCTAACTTGACTTCAGATTTCAGCGATCCAGACTATCTCTTTATCCATACATAGGTGCTAGATTTTATTCGTGGAAAAATGAAAATTAACTTGAGCCTTTAGTCTACAGCAGATATACAATTTTCTTGAGGAGCAATAACTCAATAAAACTATTGTCTAACCAAAGGCTAAGCTGATGTTCTAAAAAAAAAAAAAAAGCCTGTGCCTAGGATACTCCAAGATGTGTGTGATGTGACAGGGAGGCAGCTCTGTGATTCATCTATATTGGGTGCTGTACCTTTGCTTTGACCTAAGCAAATACCCAAGGAGCTCTGGTGGCACTGTGAAATGTCTTCTAGGGAAATTAAGAAGAAACTGGATTAGTATTTAAAATATGCTTCCCCATCCTCTGTTATCAGAACAAGTATGTATTGTGAAGAATGAAAAAAAAATTAAGCAAGACAGGCTGAAAAAGTTTCAGGAAAAGAGACTTCCTTAGCAGAAAAAGATTTAAAGAATGTTAATGTTGTACACCATCAAGTCAATTTCAATTCATAGTGACCCTGTAGGACAGAGTAGAGCTGCCCCACAGGATTTCCTAGGCTGTAATCTTTATAGGAGCAGATTGCCAGGTCTTTTCTCCTGCAGAGCCACTGGTGGGTTCAAACCATTGACCTTTCATTAACAGCTGAGTACTTAAACACTGAGCCAGTAAGCCTCCTTGTGTGTGTGTGTGTATTTTTTCCCAATGACACAATGATTAAGCTCTTGGTTGAAAAGACCAAGTGATCTGCTCCTACAGAAATTTTTTCTTCTGTCCTATAGGGACAGACTATAGGTCAGAATTGCTCAACAGTGCACAACAACACACACACACATGTATACATTTATATACACACATATAGGTATGTATATACACATGCACACACACATATGTGTGTGTGTGTATATATATGTATATATATATATACACACACACACTTATATATGTGTATGTATGGGTGTGTGTGAATATATATATATAGAGAGAGAGAGAGAGAGAGAGAGCCCTGGTCACATAACAGTGAAGCACTGCTAACTGCCAACCAGAAGGCTGGTGGTTCAAACCCACCAGCCACTCCTCGGAAGGAAGTTTGGGCAATCTACTTCCGTAGTGATACCACCTTGAAAACCCAAGAAGGGGTCGCTATGGGTCGGATCCTACTCCATAGCAGTGAGTTTGTTTGTTTTTTTGGTAGCGGCTTCACAGGAGAAAGACATGATGATTTGCTTATGTGAAGATTACAGCCTAAAAAACCCTATAGGTCAGTTCTACTCTATCTTATGGAGTTGGTATGGGTCAAAACAAACTCAATGGCACCTAACAACAACAAGAACATGGAAAAGAAGCATTCAGATCCAACTGCTTTTAAATTCAGTTTTACAAAAGAAAGACTAGTTTTGTCTTTATTTGAATAAAGAGAGTGACTAAGGTGTAGAGATATCTGGATAATAATTAGAGAAAACCAATGTCTGGGTACTAAAACAAAGCAAAGAAGGCCCTTAGATTGAGCAGTGTTATAGTGTTACAAAAAGTTGAGAAGGAAAGAAGCACCTAAAGAAGAGATTCAACAGGTAAACCTTTAGATGAGCTGTCTCCGAACAGTAGAGTTATCCCAGGAGGGATTAGCACTGTCCACTGTGGGCAAAGCTGTAGCAGAATGGCCATTGCACAAGGTCCAGAACATTTGGAAGAAGAAGAAAGCTTCTTGAAGGGTAGAGTTATGGGTCTTCATTAAAAACTTTGGGGCATAGTCTTCAAAACGCCTCACAGTGACTTTTTCTATTCAGGAATCTGCTGAGGGATTCTCTAGTAGAAACATACATGGGAAAGGGAGAAAGCTGTCCTTGGAACCAGGTTTCATGGACTTAAATAATCCCATTGCAAGAGAGTAGCAGCTGCCACAGAGTCACTGACAAATGCTGTTGAGTCCCTGGAGTTTTACTAGATCACGGTGGCAGTTGTAAGGTGTAAGGTAGTAAGGACTAGCCTCTGGGAGCATTATTTTGTTCAATTAACTACCCTAAGGGCTGTGGATTTGCTTTTACTTTCAAAATTTGAAATTTGATGGCTATGAGGCTGGTGCTATACATTAGGAGATCTTTTAATCCTTTGACACTTCTAATTTCAATCTGCTAGAGTTAAAAAAAAGAAAAGAAAATGACAACCAGCACAGCAAACCGAGAAAGAATTTTGGAACAAATGTTACAAAAGGTTAATTTCCTTAATACAAAAATGTCAAAATACAATAGAAAATTTGGCAAGGGATATGAACAGGCTATTTAAAGAAAGGTAATTTGGAAGACTTTTAAGCAAATAAAAACATTCAATTTCATTGATAATTTTTAAAATACAAATTAAAACTTTTTTTTCACTTATTAGATTGGCAAATGTCAGCAAATGTGAAAATACACTATGTTGGGGATGTAGGGTCACAGACATGTATGCATTTCTGGCAGGATATAAGTAGAAAGTAACTTTTTTGGAGAGCAATTTTATCAGTATTATACTGATTGATAAATCAGTATTTATCAAGATGTCAAAACTCCATAGACTTTGACCTAGCAATTCCACTTCTAGGAAGTATTCCTATGGCTATGCTTACACGTATGCAGAGAGATAAAGTGTGTGTTTGTTTCTTAAAACATTGTAGAAATGAAAGATTGAAAACAATTTCAATATCTATCAGTTGGAAACTGGTTAACTAAATTATGGTGTACTTACATAAAAAAATGCTAGGTGGTCATTGGCACAAATAGGTAAGCTCTTGACTACTAGCCAAAAGATTGACAGTTTGAACTCAGCCAGAGGTACCCTTGGAAGACAGCCTGGTGATCTGCTTCTGAAAGCCTTGAAAACTCTATGGAGCCTGTGGGGTCAACATGAGCTGGAATTGATGCATCCACAAGTAACAACATTAACAACAAGGTTTATGCTAATATATCATAGTCTCCAAATAGATTGCTAATCAATAAAAATAGATTACAGAACATAGTGAATAGGATGCCACTGTTCGTAGTGAATTTATATACACATATGTATTGGATATCTGTAGTGCACCACTTCAATACAATTAGTACATACTCACCTCCTTATTCCAGTCCCTGCTCTAGTGACCCATTCTTTTCAGGTTTCAGCTAGTTTCATACTGGTGCCATCTGACAGTTTCTCCTCTCAGGCCTGTGCTGTGCACCCTCTGCTTCCTGCCTCATAGATTCTCTAAGGCTACAGAGTGAGACACCAACAGGAATTTTTCAACACTCATGCATGTGCAACTTGGACATGCAGGAGAATTAATAATGGGGAAGCCACTCTTGATCAACGGAAGACAGAGCCAATGGATAAGTGTTTCCCATTTCCCATTTCTAAATGTCTTCCTGTTCAGGAAGACATCTTTTAAGATGTTCTTCAGAACATCCTTCAGGATCCAGCACTAATCTCTTATAGTGGTAGCCAGTCAATTCTGCATTCCTGTGTTGGTTTTCTCTACTTTCCCATTTTACTCCCTTTGTTTGTCACTCCTCATCCCTGGGATCATATACCAAAAATACTTAGAACAAGTTATAAAATACTTAGAAGAAGGCTTTATCTCAGCTCTGCCTTCAGAGGAACATCTTTTAGTGTATGTATTTATGTACTCTTTGCTTTTAAAAAAATGTGCTCATAAATCATCTGTTAAAGTCTTTTTTTTTTTTTTTTTTAATTTGAAATTTCGGGTCACAACTTCCCTGAACACTTTCAGACATTGCCACATTATTTTCTGACATTGACAACTGCGGTGGTGATATTCAAGGCCAGTCTCAAATATTTTTTCTCACTTCATCGTGACTTGAAATTTCTGCCTCTGTTTCTGAAAATTTCATTCTTGAATTTATACTTGAAATTCAGTAACTTTGCCAGGGTATATTTAATGTCAAATATTCTCTGTCTACATTTCCTCAAACATAGGCACTTTTAGCTTGCATATTATTTTCTATTTTCTTCATTTTATAAAAATTTTATTCTACTTTATCTTTACACTTTTTTTTCCTTGTTAGATGAATTGGATTGCCAATCTCAAAGACTCCAATTATCCTTTTGTTGGAATATAATAGTTTTTCCATTTTATTGTCTTTTTTATCTACTTCATACATTTGCTTTTCTTCTGCATGTAGTGCTTATAATAAGATTTTTGCCCATATCACTATTTTTTAGCCATATACGTGTGTATGTGTATTATAAATTTTTATAACATGTAGATAGCTAACATAAGTATATATATGTTGTTGTTGATGTCACTAGTTTCCATAGAGTCAGTTCTAATTCATGGCAAATATCTATGAGTCAGAATTGACTCCATGGCAACACAACAACATATATATTCTGTGTTTTATGTTTCCAATTCAGTGTTAAGAATACAATTATAGCAGCAAGACTGTATGAGTTTCAATCTTAGCTCCAGAGTTTACTGCTTGTGTAACCTTAAAATTATGCTACTTCTCTGTGAAGAAGTTTTTATCTTAAAACTCTTCTTGTCTTACTTATTTACCTACATCTTTGAGTAAGAGATGCGTATGAGGCCTTCCTTGTTTGTCAAACAATGACTTGTCCTCTCACCACCAATGCCTTAGTACACAATGGTACAAGGTTCATTTTGTTTCTTGAATTGGTGACAAATTAGTTTCTGGTGATTCACAGTTCTCTGAAAGAGGTTGTACTCACTCTGATCACTCTGATATTAATGTGACTTTAAGTCTTGATCCAAGTCCAATTGCAAGGAAATATATTATAATGGTTTAAGAGTTTTGGCTCTGAAATAAGTCTGCCAAGTTCAAATCCTGACTTTGCCCCTTTATAGCTCTGTTGTCTTTGACAACTTACTTAACCATTATGTACCTGTTTCCTCATCTGTAAGAGGAAAATACAATAATATTTACCTCACAGAGTCTTTTTGAGGATTATAAGCATGAATATATGTAAAATACCTCAGACAATGCCAGGCTCATAGTAGACCATTATAAATGTTTGATGTTATAAATATAATTTTTATGTATTCAGTTCCCTTATTTCTTTTATATTGGGTTGTTTGCAGCTTCATCTTTGTTTTGTTTGTTGTCTTTTTATTGTATTTATATTCCTGTCATGATTTTTTAACAACATATACTCTTAATAGAAACTTTTCTTCTGTTCTACATAGTTATATTTTCTCATTAAACATGATTGCCATCTTCGTCCTTTCTCCTTTTCATTTTCATTGAGAACAGCCTTATCAAGACCTGGAGTGTCTGATTCATTGTTTCATTTTGTGGATGAACTATATTTTGTTTTCTTTCTGTTTCTCTATGTTTTAGGACCAGGGGATGGGCAATTCAATAGTTACGGTTGGTGGCCCTGGATTCTACATCTTTCTGTAATTTTATTTAGATTATTCTGCTTGGACTCTTTCTGTCTCTATGGACTCTATCCTATATTTGTAGGCAGTGTCCTCATACTTCGCATCATTCTCCCAATTCAAGATTGGACTTTGGAACCTCTGCTTATGACAGAGACAACCTATCTGAGGTGTTCATTCTCTGACCTCAACGACCTCTCTCCAACTGTCATTTCCACTGTTCTCAGAAGGAAGACCAAAAACTAAAAAACTGTGAGTTAGGCAAGTTTACAAGTTTTCAAGTGGGGTGACTTAGGGAAGGATGACCTTCAGTTGGTAAATAAAACTTCCTCCTGTGTCCCTTATTTCTTAGAAATTCTTATCTTATTGACCTTTGGTCTTCCATTCTAGTAAATCCCTACTTATAGCTGTAAGTATAGCCATAAGTATTTATGATCTTCCTACTTCTCTTTTGAGTTTTCTTTCTGACCAAAAAAAAAAAAAAAAATTAAAAAGGTAAACCCCCAAAAATTTTCCCGCCCCCCAAGAAAAGGTATATGTCTCATGATTGAGGATTCCACCACTCCCAAGGGGTTTCCTTTATGATCATTATATCTACTCCTCTCTTCACGTTTTTCCAAATAAGTTCAAACCCACCAGCTATTTTACAGAAGAAATATGTGGCAGTCTGCTTCCATAAAGATTTATAGCCTTGGAAACCCTATGGGGCAGTTCTACGCTGTCTTTTAGGGTCACTGTGAGTTGGAATCTACTAGACGGCAATGGGTTTGTTATTTTACTTTATTTTTTGGTTCTTTATTTGAATACTTCTGGTATATTTTTTGCCAAATGCTATGATTTTTGTTTTTGTTTGTTTCATTTTATTTCAGACAGAGAGAGAGAGAATAATTGTGGAAGTTCTCTTGAGGATGTAAATGTAAATGATACCCAATTTTCCACATCATATATGTCCAACTGCTGCTTGAATATTGTCTGTGATGATCAATTACACTTTCAGTCACAGTCAGACCATTTTATTAAGAGGAAGCTCTGATAAGTAATATTTTCTTTCTTTCAAATTTGAGCTGAATTCCTCCTTGCTATAAATTCTATGTGTTGACCTAAGTCTGTCATGTGGAATTATAGTCAGATGCTAAAAGAGTTTTTGCATGTGTATTCCAGGCCTCCTTTCCTCTAGGATAGTTTTTTCCACTTCTCTCATCCCTCCTCATGTAATATAATATCATGATTGTGCATTATGCTTCTAGACACATTCACTTTGTAAATATTACTTTTAAAATATCATAATCAAAATCAAATATACCAATTCATATATGATCTAGAAAAAGGAAATGACTCCTTCTGATACTGAACCATGTATGTATATAGCCAGTAATATGTACTACATAGGACATGACTCTCTGATTTTGGGTGGTGATACCTGAAGGGACTGGGGAGAAGACCTTATTTCAGTTGATATTTTGTGGTTAGAAACTATTGACCCTAATGCTGGTTAACATAATCAGAAAGACAATCAGCCTGTGTTAGAAGGGTATTGCAGAGTTCACATACTGGAAAGGAAGAAGAGAGAATCATACTGAGAAATAAAACAGAAACCAGAACTGAAAGTATATGGTTTTTAGGGTACTGCTGTATGAATGAATGAACTTCAGCAGTTTCTTTTGTCTTTGCATCACTGTTCAATAGGCAAAATCCTAAGAGAAAGCCTAATTGGCTGCACTCAGTGCACATGCCTGCCCCTTGGATGAACTGGGACAGTAAGAAAGAGCTGGCAGAAAGGACCTCAGGAGGCTCTTTGGGAGGGCAGAGCACCTGCGTTAACCATGTAATCAAGACTGAACACAACTTTAGACACATAATTCTCACAAAGTAAATGGGAGTTAGAGAAAACGAAAATTGAGCACTATCAGGAAAGAATAGCTACCCTGAGCTTGTAAAACAATTTTTTTTTTAATATCATTTAATCCTTGTTATTTTTCTTTGAAGCTATTTTTATACCTACAGGGATTAAGTTATCAGAAAGATTCATTGATTTTTACAGCTTCACCCAGACATGAATAGGCTGCATTGGAATTAGAACCCAGTTCTGCTTCATTTCAGCCTTCCCACTCCTAGTCTTTTCTCCTAGGGGTAGGTAACCACAGAAGGCTGTACAGTGAAAATGAGGACCCATGGCAGGCAGACAGGTATCAGTAAGGAAGTTTAGCAGCAGGTAGCAAGATCTAGCTAACAAAATGGAGTTCAGGCATTGGTCTCCAATGCCAGAGTAGGTAGGTAAACCCAAAAAATCAAGTCCATTGACACCGAGTTAATTCTGACTCATGATGATCCCATGTGTTACAGAGTATAATTGTTCCGTAAGGATTTCTTATGTGTGTGTGCTTTGTTGTTGTTATGGAGAATATACACAGCAAAACATACACCAATACAAATGTTTCTACATATGCAGGTCAGTGACATTGATTTCATTTGTGGAGTTGCGCATCCACACAGTTTTTATGAAAGAAGATGGCTAGGCCTTTTTTCCGTGGCACCACTGAGTGGGTTCAAACCACCAACTTTTGAGTTAATAGCAGATCACTAGCTGCTTGTGGCACCCAGGTCCTAGAGTACACCAGTTATTATTGTTGTTAGGTGCCATGGAATTGATCTTAACTCATAGAAAACCCATGTGACATAGTAGAACTGCCCTGTAGGGTTTTCTAGGCTTCTGTTGTTGTTGTTGTTGTTATATGCCGTTGAGTTGGACCCGACTCATAGCGACCCCTCCTTGGGCTTCTGAGGCAGTATCACTACGGAAGTAGATTGCTCCATCTTCCTTCCGAGGAGTGGCTGGTGGGTTTGAACCTCCAGCCTTCTGGTTAGCAGTCAA
>NW_006922329.1:658992-664203 GCF_000298275.1 Orycteropus afer afer
ATGGCCCTGCGTACAACAGAATGAAACATTGCCTGGCCCTGTGCTATTCTCACAGTCCTTGCTTTCTTAGCCCATTGTTGCAGTCGCTGTGTCAGTCCATCCCCTTGAGGGTATTCCTCCTTTTCAATGACCCTCTACTTTTCGCAGCATGATGTCCTGCTCCAAAGACTGGTACCTCCTGATAACATGTCCAAAGTACATGAGTTGAAGTCTCCCTATCTGTGCTCCTCAAGGGTATTCTGGGTGCATTTTTTCCAAAACAGATTTGTTTGTTCTTCTTGTGGTCCATGATATATTCATTATTCTTCACCAATACCATAATTCAAAGGCATCAATTCTTCTTCAATCTTCTTTATTCATTGTTCAGCTTTACCATGCATATGAGGTGATTGAAAATGCCATGGCTTGGGTCAGGATCACCTTAGTTCTCAATGTAACATCTTTGCTTTTTAATACTTCAAAGAGATATTCTGCTATAGATTTGTGTAATGTTACATTGTTTGATTTTTTGACTGATGCTTCCATAGGTATTGATTTTGGATCCAAGTCAAATGAAATCCTTGACAACTTTAATATTTTCTCCATTTGTTATTATGTTGCTTATTGGTCCAGTAGTGAGAATTTTTGTTTTCTTTGTGTTGAGGTGTAAACCATACTGAAGGCTATAGTCTTTGCTCTTCATCAGCAAGTGCTTCAAGTCCTCTTCATTTTCAGAGAGCAAAAATATGTCATCAGTATATTGCAGGTTGTTAATTAAACTTCCTCCAATTCTGATGCCGCATTCTTCTTCATATAGTCCAGGTTCTCAGATTATTTTCTCAGCATACAGATTAAATAAGTATGGTAAAAGAGTCCAATCCTGGCACACACTTTCCTGATTTTAAACCATGAAATATCCCTTTGTTCCATTCAAATGATTGCTTGCTGGTCTATGCACAGGTTCCATATCAGCACGATTAAGTGTTCTGGAATTCCCATTCTTCTCATTGTTACCCATAATTTGTTGTGATCTACAGTCAAATGCTTTTGCATAGTCAATAAAACACAGGTAAACATCTTTCTGGTATTCTTTGCTGCCAGCCAAGATCTATCTGACATAAGTAATGATATCCCTCATTCCATGTCCTCTTCTGAATCTAATTCAAATTTCTAGCAGTTCCCTGTTGATGTACTGCTGCTGCTGTTTTTTAATTATCTCTGGAAAAGTTTATTTATGTTGATATTGTTGATATTGCTTGGCAATTTCTGCATTCTGTTGGATCACCTTTCTTTGGAACAGGTGTGTATATGATCTCTTCCACTCAATTGTCTGGGTAGCTATTTTCTGAACTTCTTGGCTTCCAGCATTGCATCCATTTGTTGAAAGACAGGTCACTCAAAACCAGGCCCCACCAAGTTAACACACAACTTAACTACCACAGATATCCTAGATGCAATCCCACATGTTTGGTCAGTTTCAGACTGCAGAGGTTAGCAAAAATCTTCAATTTCTTCATCGATGGCTTCAGTGATTGGTACATAAGTTTGAATAATAGTTGTATTAACTGGTCTTCCTTGTAGGTATATGCATATTATCCTATCACTGACAGTGTTGTAATTCAGGATAGATCTTGAAATGTTCTTTTTGATGATGAATGTAACACCATTCCTTTTCAATTTGTCATTGATGCTTAGTCTGAAATATTTAAAACATTGGTGGTAGGAATATTAGAGAAGTTTCATTAAGAAATGACTTTTATCCTAAATTCAGGGAGTTCATCTAACAGATCTGATAAGATCCTTTTGATAACTAATTTCTCTAGCTAAGGATGTTGAAATACATATATATACTGACAACTAATATAACGTTAATAACTTCAATGTTAACTTGAGACAAGAACAGAGTGGAACTAGCAAGAAATTTGGTTTATTGAGTGCCACATATGAACATAGTTACATAAAAATTTGCTGAGACATTGAAAATATTGAGACAATTTATTAAAGATTTCTGTATAATTTAACAGCAGGAGAAATGAGAATGTAAAGAGATTCTGGAAAGAAATTATACGTGACTGAAGGGAAGTGCTAGTTTTGCTCAAAGGGTGATCGGAAGCACAGACTATACAGAAGACTTGATGCCACCTACAAAACAGCAGTTGATTAAAGGATGCACAGCAAGAGGAAGACAGTCACTGGGATGGTTTGGGTCATTGTCTGAAACTCACTGTCCTCCCTCCTCAAGAGTCATGCTCTCCCAGAACTTAAGCTTCTTTGACTCTACACACAGAAACAATCCAACTCATAATTTTGCGATTAGTTTCATACTTTTCCAGAAGGCCCAATAACAGCATACCTGTCATTTTAACATGTGGATGATTAAAGAACTTACTTTGAACATTTTAACCAATTCTTGTCTTTATTTATTTTCAATATAGCTTTAATAATATGAAGAAGAATTTTCTATTTCTTCTATTTGTCAATTTATTGAAAGTACTCCAATACATCATTTCCATTAATAAATTTATTAAATTATGCACATGGAATGAAATTTTAGTGACAACCTTTTCTCCAACCTCCAAAATAATCTGAAGTTGTAGGCAGAATGACAGTCCCACAAAATGCCTTCATCTGAATCCCTGGAACCTGTGAATATGCTATGTTTCATGGCAAAGGGGAATTAAGGTTGCTAATCTGCTGACTTTAAAATAGAAAGATTATCCTGGATTATCACAGAGTCCTTAAATGTGAAACAGTGAGGCAGAAGAGTCAGTTCAGAGTGATGCAACGTGAACAAGACTTCACCAGCCATTGCTGGCTTTGAAGATGAAAAGAGGCCACAGCCAAGGAATGTGGAAAGTTTCTGTTGGTGGATTCCATCTAGTTGGCTTTTCCTCATAGCGATCTCATGTACAACAGAATGGAATACTGCCTAGTCCTGCACCAGCCTCACAATCCTTGCTGTGTTTGAGCTCATCATTGCAGCTACCACATCAATCCATCTCATTAAGGATGTTCCCTTCTTCACTGACCCTCTACTTTACCAAGCATGATATCCTTCTTCAGGGAATGGTCCCATGTGACAACATGACCAAAGTAGATAAGACAAAGTCTGGCTATTCTCTCTTCCAAGGAACATTCCAGCACTACTTCTTTCAGGAAAGATTTGTTAGTTCTTTTGACAGTCCATGGTACTTTCAGTATTCTTAGCCAACACCACAACTCAAAAGCATCAACTCTTCTTGGGTCTTCCTTATTCATTTTCCAGCTTTCACATGCTTATCAGGTGATTAAAAATACCATGGTTTGCGTCAGGCACCTTGGTCTTCAAAGTGATATCTTCAAAGAACCTGGAAATGGGTTTGTTCCTAGGACCTCTAGAAAGAAATGCAACCCTGCCAAATCCTTGATTTTAGCCCATTAAGACTGGTGTGAAATTTTCACAGGGAGATCTGTGTAGGAGATCCTGGATAGTGGTAGAACAATGTGGAACAAAACTCAAACTTATATATAAAAAAAAAAAAGACCAGATTTGCTGGTCTGATAGAGCCTGGTGAAACCCTTGAGACCATGGCCCCTAGCTGCCCTTCAGGTCTGGAATTGAACACACTCCTGCAGCTTCCAGCCAAAGAAAGTCCAGCATATAGGCTGAACATTTACATCAGGTAGATACACTCCTTGGAGAGAACAATCATGGGAGAACAGAAGGGCAGTGTATGCACAGGGAGACTGCTGGGAGAGCAGGAGTGCATGGGAGAAATGGACACAGGGAAAAGGTAACTACGGAAGAGAGCTGTTACATTGTGGGAAATTACAGTCAATGTCATGAGACAAAATATGTGTGAACTGCTGCATGGGAAATGAATTTGCTCTGTAGACTTTCACCCAAATCACAATAAAAATTAAAAAAAAGACTGGTGTGAAATTTACAACCTTCAGAACCATAGGATAATAAGTTTTTCTTATTTTAAGCTATTAAGTTTCAGGCAATTTGTTATAGTAGTCATAGGAAACTAGTATACCTCCCACACACATTTTGTCTTACATTACAAAGGAGTAGATAGATGGTTACACCAATTAGGCAATTCTAGAACATGACCACATACCTCTGAGGATCCTGGTCAAAGATTTTCAGTAATTTAATACAATACAAGAAGTTGAGTCTCTCTAAATACCAAGATTCATATCAAAAGGAATTTTGATCATTTGTATAATGATTGAAATAAAAATGACGATTACTAGTGAAGAGAATGACTTCTTCTTCAAATGTAAAACACCTTCATGGCAAACTTTAAATTAATTTTTAAATTTACATTTCTTATGAATGAATTAATCCTTTTAATCATTTTGCCTTCTACCAGATTGGAGGATTTCTGAAATAAAGCATGAGGCCCTTCCACCTAGGATAATACATCTTCTGAAATTATAGTAATTCTCTACAATCTCAAATTGTTCTGCAAAATTCTAATGAACTTATTTTAGTGACTGAAGAATAGTGTTTCCTTTGTACCTAAACTGTGAATCATGCTTATTGGGAATAAGTGGAATGAGAATAATGCATTACTTCTTTTCTGTGTCTTTAGATGCGCTTTGCTTATGTATACAGAAGTGTGCCTGGACTGTGCAAAATGCTGCTGAGGTTAGTTCAATATTTCTGGCTTTGAAAGGCATAAGCTCTGATCTGTTGCTCTTAATACTTTTCTCCTCAGTTCCTACTTGAGATTTAAGCCTCAGCTTTTATAATGTGCCCTTGTTATGCCTTCCATGTACCTAAGACATAGAATTGTGCCATCTCCACAAGGGTTGGAAATCAGACAGTTGTGATCCATAGGTTTTCAGTGGCTAAGTTTTTAGAAGTACATGGTAGGCCTTTCTTCTTAGTTCATCTTTGTCTGGAAGCTCTGCTGAAACCTGTTTTGCTTCATAGAAACATGCAAGCCTCCACATATAAGCCTCTACTAACAAAAGGGTAGTAGCCATGCATGATCTGTGTTGGCTGGTAAATGAACCTGGGCTTCCTGCATGGAAGGCAAGAATTCTACCACTGAACCACCACTGACCATTAGTTGAAGGGCGAGACAACCTACTTTCATTTCTACAACCAGGCTTACGGGGATGGCTGACCCTCCTCCTGTCAGCAGTACCCTTGTCCTTACTCTTCATACCCTTTTTGAAGAAAGAAGTCAAGCAAATACTCTGCATGTTGTTGTTGTTGGTGTTAAGTGCCATCGAGTC
>NW_006922329.1:667038-669213 GCF_000298275.1 Orycteropus afer afer
TTGTTTGTTTTTTTTAATGTCCTTCTTTAAAATGCATTCCTACCCTCTGAGCTCTCTTCCTGTGTAAATACTGCCTTTCCGATCTGCCATGGTTGATTGTTCTAAGGAGTGTACCTATTTGGTGTAAATATTCACCTCATAAGCCTGTCTAGACTGCCAGAACTAACAGATCTGTCCTGGAGGAAGTGCAGCTGGAATGTTCCTTGGGAGTGAGAATGGCCAGACTCCGTCTCACCTGCTTTGGCTATGTTGTCAGAAGGGGCCATTCCCTGAAGAAGGATATCATACTTGATAAAGTGGAGGGTTAACAAAATAGGGGAAGGCCCTCTATGAGATGGATTAACACAGTAGCTGCAACAAAGGGCTCGGGTATAGCAAGGATTGTTAGGCTGGCACAGGACTGGGCAGTGTTTCGTTCTGTTATACATAGGGTCACTATGAGTCAGAGCCAACTTGACAGCACCTAACAACAACACATTTGGCTGGAAGCCACAGGAGTGAGTCAAATTCCCAGCCTAAGGGGTGACTAGGGGCCATAGTCTCAGAGGTTTTACCAATCTCTATGAGAACAATAGGAACTCTGGTGGCATAGTGCCTAAGGCATTTGACTGCTAACCAGAAGGCTGGTGGGTTTAAACTCCTCGGAAGGAAGGTTGGGCAATCTATTTCCGTAGAGATAGCACCTTGGAAACTCGAGGAGTCACTATGGTTCGGATCTGACTCGACAGCAGTGGGTAGGTATGAGAACAATTAGTCTGGTCTTTTTCATGATTTTATGTTTTGCTCCACATTTTTCTCCTACTCTAACCAAGATCTCCCAAACTGATCCCTTTCTGAGTGGTTGACTGTGGTAGCCAGGTACCACCTAGTCCTTCTGCTCTCAGGGTTATGTAGACTGAGGTTCACATGATCCACTAGTACCTTGTACTAATTTTTTGAAGGAAATGTATTTATTTTATTTTATTTTTTATTGTGTTTGGGTGAAAGTCTACAGAGTAAATTCATTTGCCAGACAACAGTTCATACATGTTTTGTCTCATGACATTGCAATTCCATATGATGTAACAGCTCTCTTCCCACTTCCTCCCCATAGTTACCTCTTTCCTGTGTCCTTCCCTCCCATGCATTCCTGCCCCCTGAGCCAACTCCCTGTGCATACACTGCCTCTCTGTTCTCCCATGATTGATCTCTCCAAGGAATGTATCTACCTAATGAAAATGTTCAGCCCATATACCTGTCTATTATTTGGCTGGAAGGCACAGGAGTGAGTTCAATTCCAGACCTGAGGGCAGCTAGGGGCCACAGTCTCTGAGATTTCACCAGGCTTTATCAGACCAGAAAACCTGGTCTTTTTTTCTTTTTTAAATAATTTTGAGTTTTGTTCCACATTATTCTACCACTCTATCCAGGATCTCCTACACAGATCCTCCTCTGAATGGTTGATAGTAGTAGCTGGGCACCATCTAGTTCTTCTGGTCTCATGGTCATATTGTTTGTCTCGTTTTTGTATCAAGGTTATGCTTGCTTCGTAAAATGAATTTGAGAGGATTCCTTTCTTTTCTATGTTTTGGAATAGTTTGAGTAGGGTTGGTGTCAGTTTTTCTCTGAATGTTTAGTAGAATTCTCCAGCAAAACTGTTGGGCCAGGGTTTTATTTATTTTTGTTGTTGTTGTTGTTGGTAATTTCTTCTTTTGTTATGGTCTGTTCAAATTTTCCACCTCAGTCAGTGTTTGTTTAGGTAAGTAGTATGTTTCTAGAAATCTGTCAATTTTTCCTAGATTTTAAAATTTGTTGGAATACAGTTCTTCATGTTGTTGTTATTGTTGTTATGTGCCATTGAGTTGGTCCCAACTCATAGCGACCTCTCCTTGGGTTTCTGAGGCAGTATCACTATGGAAGTAGATTGCCTAATCTTCCTTCCTTTTGTTTCAGTTGGTTCCATTGTGGCATCATTCCATTCTCATTCATGTTATTTGTATTCTCTCCCTCTTTTCCTTTGCTAAATTTGCCAGTGGTTTATCAATTTTATTCTTTTCAAAAAACAAAATTCTAGTCTTGTTGATTTTTTTCTATTGCCTTTCTATTTTCTGTTTAATTTATTTGTGCTCAAATCTTTATTTAATTTTTCTTCTGGTGACTGTACGTTTTGTTTCTGTTTTTTTTTTTTTTTTTTTT
>NW_006922329.1:669853-679906 GCF_000298275.1 Orycteropus afer afer
AAGTCTGATTTATGTATTTTGGGCCTCTTTCATTGGGTGTATACTTAATATGTTCTCTTATTCAATTTATCCCTTATTCATTATATAGTGCCCATCCTTGTCTCTTATGGTGGTTTCTTGCTTGTGAAGAGAAGTTAAGGGTCAGTCACACTTGTATTGGCTGTTGTGTATCATTGGCCAGTTGGTGCAGAAGAAAGTGGTGGCCCTCATTCAGCAGGTGGGGCTGCCGGAAGTGCAGGTATTGTCGGGTCATATAGGCACTGCTGCCTCCCACTCAGTTGGACAAAAACAGCAATAAAAAAAAAAGTAAAAACAAGAAGACAAAATATACACACTGCATAAACACACAGGAACAATCACCAAAAAGAGAAAGAGAAAAAAGAAAAAGAGGAAAGTCAATAAATGAAACAAAATATTTAAAGAAATACTTTAAAAATACAAAAGAAATATCAATAGAAAAAGATGAGAAAAAAAACCCACAGCATCTGGAGAGGGGAAAATAAGAGAAAAGAGCTAGAGTAAGAGAATAACAATAACAACAAAAATGCAAAAAGAAAAACAAGGGATGGGAAGAACCAGCAGAAAGAAAAAGGGGGAAAAAAAAACAGGAACCAGGAAAATAGAATAGAGAAAAATCCAAAATCTATAACCTGGGAAGGGAAAATGAAAGAATTAAAACAAAAAGAAGAGTGAGAAGTAGAATAATTTAAAAACAATGGGGACTAAAAATTGGGGGTGGGGTAGGGCAGGGCACCCAGGCTCCATCAGAGCACACAGACTGGGTTGGAGGTCCTGCTGCTGGCCCAGAAGGTGGGTGGAGGTGAGGGATGGCCACACCTACATTCACCAAGCAGGTGTGGGGTATAATATTAACAAGAGGAATATCATACCTTTCCAGTCATCAGACTCCAGTATGTTCGTGCTGTCCTCGGCAAGTGGAGCCTATTTTCAGGTCCCTGGAATCTGAATGAGAATACTGTCACTTTAAATATCCAAAATGGACACACCACTTGTAAACATTCAAAATGGCTGTGCCCTCTAGACAGCCCAAAATTCATAGCTCAGTGTGTCTCCTTTGCTGTTTCCGTTATCAGTCATCAACCACCAGTGTAGTCGTTCATGCAGCCCTTGGCGAGCATGGCCAATTTTTAGGTTAATTCTCAGGTCCTAACACCACTTGGAAATATTTCAACTGTCCATGCCATTGGGGTTGCTGACAGTCTGCAGCTCTGTTTGTCTCCTTATTCACTGTTTTCATGCAGGTTCTTAATCATGCATGTTTAATCCACTTCTGTGTCCTTCCTTTCAAAGCTTAGGGCTCCAGGATTATCTCCTGTATCTGTGTCAGTTGGTTTCTCTTTTCTTTGTTGAAGAGGGTCTGTATAGCTTGTCTGTGTATTCCACCATTTTACCAGAAGTCCAGGAAATGTGTTTTTAAGGACTTCTTAAGGTTCACTATGAACCCCAGGTCTAGTAATCCTATTTTGCCAGTAAAATCTTTTATTTCTTAACTATGAATTCTTCTGTCACAGAGATGTCCAGAAATCAAACCCATAGTTGGTGAGCAACCACTGTATTGAAAATGTGAATTGCTTACACAATTTTTAGTAATACTTGAGATTTTGGTTATGTGGCATTTCTGAAAACTTCATGGATTTTCATGAATTCTGCTATTTTTTAAATATTAATCATTTTTAAAGTAGAAGTATAGAGCAAATTTTGAGAGAAATGCTCTCAAGCAGTGTAACACAGATGAGATGCAACTTGTCATTTTATTACACTTGAGCATGGATTGTTTTTAACATCCAGTAGGGAAACAGATGCAGCGTTGAAGGGATTTGAGTTGAGATACAGATACAAGGCATCAAAACAGAAAATCCTACCCTGACTTAGAAGCACATTTTTGCTACACTTTCCTTTATAGTGGGCTGGAAGAGATCTGGAGATTTCAGATCTGAACCTATGGAAGTTTAATGATATAAAGGTGTCTGAGTAAATGTGGGAGATGGGGCAGCAATGGTTCAGTGGTAGAATTCTCATCTTCCACACAGGAGACCCAGGCTTGATTTCTGGCCAATGCATCTCATGTGCAGCCACCACCCATCTGTTAGGGGAGGCTTGCATGTTGTTGTGATGCTCAACAGGCTTCAGCGGAACTTTGAGACTAACACAGAGTAGGAAGAAGGACTGACAATCTACTTCTAAGAATCAGCCAGTGAAAACCCTTTGAATCACAGCAGTCCAATCTACAACTGATCATGAATGGCACAGGACAGGGCAGCATTTTGTTCTGTTGTACATGAGGTCACCATGTGTCACAGCCTGACTTGATGATACCATGGAAGGTGGCCTCAACAGCTTCTTCACCTTGAATTTGGCTGTTATGGTAAATATAAGGAAATCCAGCAGCATTCTTGGGAATGATAAAGAAGACCCAAGATGAATAGGAATTATGTGGGATAGGCATTGCATATAAGCTGTCATTCTTTGTCAAATGCCAAGGGCAACAATCAGATCTTCCTACAGTATTATTAGCACCTTATAGTAGGGTGACCAGAATCCCAAGAGGATGACAATAATACAACATTTTCACAGCAATTTTATACTTTACAAAGAGACTTTATGAGCATTTGTTTATTGGATCCTTATAAAAACTCTGTGAGGTAGGCATGACAAGAAATATTACCATCTTTTTAGAGATGAAGAATCTGAGATGTCTGTCTTGCTCCTAATCACACAATTCCTAAAAATAGAATCCAGATCTCCTGGATGCACTTTTTCCACCATGCCTCACTCCACTGGTGAAAGGAAAAAGCCCTTAACTCTTCACACCTACATAAAAAGTGAATGTACAATCCACTGCAAGGATGTGGAGCGTGTATGTGTTTGTGGCTATGCTAATAATGGGGATCATTAGAGATAAAATATACTTTTTCATATGGAGGTGGCAAGAGCAGAGACAGAGGGAGAAATTAAGAGGGAGGGAGAGAAAGCTGGAGAGAAAGGGAGACAGAAAGAGAAAGAGAGACACGAGGAAAATGAGAACCCTGCCCCCAAAAAATGAAAACCAAAACAAGTCAAAAATATTTTATAAGGGAGAAAATTAAAAGGAAGAAAACCCACAGAAATGGGATTTGACTCAACGGCACATAACAACAACAACAACAACAACAGTCTAGTCCTAGTCTAGCATAAGCAAAAAACTGCTGTTAAAACACCACCACCACCAAATATAAAACCCGAAGAAACAATAGAGGTTGTCTCATAGATTTTTGTATTTGGAAGGAGCATACTGTTGAAAAGGATGGACAATATCCATAAAGCATGTTGTAGACCCACTCAAGGTGGTCGTCAGGGTTTTCAAGATTGGCAGGAGATTGTTGGGGATAACAGATGGCAGAGCTGTGGGCAGTCATCTCCAGGGTCCAGGGGCTATGCTTCAGCTTTTCAAATTGGGGAAGCTCCCTAGTTTCACAGTCTCCCAAGTGCAACATAAGAATGATTAATGGGAGTAAGTGGGAGACTTGAAATCTGTACCTGGTCCCTCTGTCCCTGTGACTCGGCCACTTCATTGTAGACCTCTCCTTGTTGTATGGTTTTGTTTAGGGTCCCTTTTATGGCCTGCCCACACAGAGGATCCCAGATAAGTAAGAATTAGATAGGCATTGCCTAGTAGCTGTATGAGTCACTTTGTGAAAAAGTTTTCTTTGAAGCCTAATGATGGGAAAAGGAAAAGTCTTGTGTGCAGCTGAATTCAAGGAGTTTCTATTTATTGCTCTTTCTGATTACAGCTTATTCAACCAATGTATAGATTTTAAGCATTAAAACTGGAAAAGTAGATACTTGGCAGGCTCCTCACACATGTCTAATATTACTTGTTAATCACTGCCTTTTTCCACTATGCTTGGACTTTGTCTTAGAAGCCTCTGGCACAGTGCTCCAAGGCACCATTATCAATCAATCAATCTGAATCAGAATGACAAATGACCTCTTTTCCAACTTTCTCTTAGATATCTGGGTAAGTTTGTATGCTTGCTATTCTTTTGTCAAAGACAAAGGAATGAAGGCCATGCAACACTAGGGTAAGCTGGGACAAGCTCAGGTCCTCCAGATGAATACTTGCCCCCATGCTTTATCCTTTGACAGATGTAAAGACAAGGATGGTGGGAAAGGTAAGGAGATGTGTCACTCAGATATGGAACACTAAAAGGGTAGATGGTAATGGGTACTGTTGAAAACACACCTGGTGATTGTGAACAAAGATAAATGAGCAGAACCAACTGTTCCTAGGATAACATGCCATCATAAATAGAAAAAAAATAGTGGTGACAAAATAAACAAGGAAAGAAAAAATCATGGGTCCCTGGGTGCCTAGATTTCTCAAAGAAAAGTATCTTGCTTACACAAATTTTACATGTCTCTGGTATTTTTCTAATGCCACAATATAATTTCACAAAGACTTACTGACTTAAGAACACAATTTATAGCTGCTTTTATCTCAAATTGAATTTCAATTTAGTCGTGAATTAAACTTATTATTTATTGTAAAAGGCAAACTTCTATTTAGAATTGAGCTAGAGTCCAAAGTCAAAACAACCACTTGTTTATTAATTCAATGCAGTAATTGGTCCATTCAGGGAAGAAGAAAACAATTGTTTGAGTGAATTGGTCAAAAAGATTGTGGCAGAATCTCAGCATAGGCCCAGCTGCTGAGGCTGAGTCTGGGGCCATGTCACCAGCTTTATCTTTCTCCACACATTGTGTTCTCTCAATGGCACCAATGTTTGGTGATTATCTGATGAGACCACTAGAAACCCTGAATGGCTCAGTTGTCTCTCCAGCTAGTCTCCTTTCCTCATAACTAAGGGTTATTATGTGTGAAAGGAAAAAAAAAATACACTAAATGGGAAAGTGATAGAACTGAAAAGAGAATGAACAGCTAAATTTAAATACATCTTTACAATTCGGTTCTTTATTTAAGGGTTTCAACTCAGAACCTAAAAACAGTATGTTTTCTAGGGCCATCCAGGAAATCATATCAGTTACAAGAAGGTTGCTCACTTGAGCCACTCATTTGCATGACCATTTAATGGAGCAGATAAAAGGCTGCATTAGGCTTCACTCCTTTTCCTTAGTGAGACTCCATCACAATTCCCTTCAGTCATCCACACTCTTTTTTTCCAGAGACCTACTGACTTCATAGAGGGCTTTTTTTTCCAAATGCAATTTGGTTAAATGTACAAAAGAAACAGACTTAAATATCAGAAACCACTATCTAAGCTAATTGCCTTTTGAGTACAAAGTAATAAAGCTGAGGATCTATGGCAAAATTAGAAACGTTACCAATACAACAGTTTTAGTCTGGGGTTAATGTCAAATAACTTACAGTTATCCATAAATGAAAATTATTTTCTCTCTAGTTTCACTATTTAAAATTGTACAGCTCATTGAATAAGTATATAAATATCCTGAATATATGTCTGACATTGGGACAATATTTCCCTTGCTCATGTATGGCTCCTCAGAGGCTATTAAAGTGCCTGGAACTGAATAAGTACTACCCAACTATTTGTTCAGTAAATAAATAAACAAACAAACAAAAACTGCTGTCGAGTCAGACACGACTCATAGCGACCCCTCCATAAGGCAAAGAAAAGAGGAGAGCTAAAAGCGTAAACAAAGGTGTGGAGATGAGAGTGATGGAATACTCTGAGTACTTGCATTCTGATAGTCTTGCATTGTGGAGCAGCAGCTGAAATGGTCAGTGGGTTCTCTAATGTCAATGAGGTGTTTAGTCTTTTCCTATTGGACATGAGGAGTCATTGAAAGTTTTGGAGTGTGGGAATGACTTGTTGAAAGTGAAATTTAAGAAGATTAAATACTTTGTATTACACAGGTGAATTTGATGGGGAAGAAGATTTTGAGGTATTCTGAGTCTTTAATCATTGCAAAATTGATTCTGCCTCTCAAGAGCTTGGAGTAGGAGCTGGTTTATCAAAGAACAACGTTTCCAAACTAGAGACAATGATGAGTCTCATCTTTATGTGAGGGAAGTAGAATCCCCAGCTTCCTATCAGGTTGCATAACCCATAAGGAGATTATTCTGTAAGGATGCTAAATGAACCAACCAGAGAGTCCTCTCATTTGGGTAATTGCACAATAAAATTTATCACAGATTTAAAGAATGAAGTTTAATAATTTCCAGGGGTTCTGCTAAGCTGGATTGTCCTTGAGAATTTCTCAGATTGCAATATCCTCTATGCCATCCATCATTCATTCCTTTATCTTCTTCAGCTTTCTCAGGTCTGGCTCACATGTAAGGAATTGATTTCATTCTAAGACCTCCCAAGTGTTACCCATAAAAAGAATATCCTAGAGGCAGAATGGAGCCACATTAGTTGTGGTCCATTAAGCTGGCTGTTTTCTCAGGATGATTGTAGTTCTTTTAAAACTGGCAGCTAGCCAGAGGACTTTAGTGTTATTTTCCTATTAGTTTAGATTCTAGTCTGACTGATTGCATTGTGTCTAATGCTCTAGAGGAAATTGCTGGCTCCCAATGGGAAAGAGAAGAGGGTAGTGGATGCTACCCAGGTGAGGGAGCTACCTCTTCTCTCTAGAATGATGCAAAGACATTAGTCAGATAGAGGATAATCCAGTGGGATACCAACAAGGGTTGATGTTCTGCCAGTCACTATTGCAAGTCTTCATTGTGGCCAAGTACCTACCATGGTCCACAGACACCAGTGTCTGCAACTATTCATTCCTGAAGGGTTCACTTTTAGTGTTGTGTGTACTGATTAAATTTAAGGAAGAAATGCTCATCACCTATTGGGCACTTATGGCAAGCTAATACAGGACAGGAGAGCATTCTTTGAAAAATAAGCCTCCTAAGTGAGTCTAAGGATTTCTTATAATAAGAGTCTTATGGACAGCCAGCCAACTTTAGAAGCAGAAAGTGCCACTGAGGTCTTAGTTCAAATGCAGTGTGGATGGTTCAAAGGCTTATACCATGAAATAGTCCATATAATTTAGTCTTAATTACACAATCACTTCTGTGACTTTCTATTTCTCTCTGATTTACTGTTCTATACAGACTGATTACTTATAAATTGTCAAGAAGAGAAACACAGATCTGCATGCCCAAGGCTTAAAAGAAATCAGTCAATACATTTAATAGTGGGCTTCAAAATGTAGGATGTACTTTCATCAAGGTTTTTTTGTTTTATTTTGGGTTAGTGTTAGCTGGAATCCTGGGAGAAATTTGGCAAGGAGAATAATATAGAAACAAAAATGGCTTGGGTCTTCTTAGACCACTGAGCTTAGAAGCAGAAATGGAAGCAGAATTGGCCAGTTTACATAGGCAAAATGTAGCCTGAGCTGTCTATAATTTAGTTGCCAAGATTCTTTAATTGTGGGTTCCCACAGGTCATAGGAGTGTTGTAAACGGTGGGATCAGGCAAATGCAGTGGAGCAAAGGCAATAGAGAACATTAAATGCTTTTGTCATTGGGTATTGGTGGGAAGAGAGTTTTTATGAAGGTTTTAAAGGAGCCGGGGGTGGGGGAAAAGAAGAAGAAGCTGATTACCACAGTTCTTCATACTCCCCTTCTGAGGAGATACATAAAAGAGACAACGAGCTACATTTGCAATAACTAGATGCACAGCATGGTCTGTATATAAATATTTTAAGTTTCAGCCCATGTAATGAGTTTGTCATGAATATCAAGACTGAAGGAATGAGATTGAATGACTGCATTGAAAATCCTGACACCAAGGAAATCTCAAAAGACAGTGTAAATGATTGTGACAAGAAGATTGATTTTTCAAGTCCTTTTAAAACCACATGAAATGGAAAAAAAGAAACCTATCTAAAGTATCATGTTTTACAAGCCATCATAGTGATTAGAGAGAGAAATTGCATGTTATGTGGCAAAATAAAATGTGCAAACATGTACACTGAGTTAAATCTGGGTAATATTATACATGGTTTCGTTAGAAAGGAAATGTCTAAGATAATTTCTCTTTCCTCTGTGGCTTTCCCTGTGAAAAGGAAAATCTAAGCATTTCAACAAATGAGCCTTTTCTTCATCACTGATATACAAGTGAATTAGATTCAAGACACCGAACCTCTTCTTCAAAGGTCTGAATATATTAGATCTGGGCTATCTTTCTACTGAAGAATAATAATGAAACCACCAAAATTTTATACATTATAATCTTATTTAGGCCCCGGAGGCCTCCTATTTTCATGGTTTGGAGTTAGGACAGAGAATGACAGTGCTTCCCCCATAATAGTGTTTACAGTAACAACACCTTCTAGGTTTACAAACAAACATATGATGATGATGAGGATGATGCTATCTCCTGAAGACCTGGACTGCAGTTTGTAAACCAGTGTCCTTGACTTGGCTTCTACCTAGACTTTAAACAAAGCTTCTTTGGCCAAAAAAAACCATGATTTTAACCCCAGGAAAAAAAATATTCAACATTGCTCAAGGAAAAACGTCTGTCTTCTTCATTATTGGGTCAGGCAAATCTTGCATGTCAGTTGACCTTTACAGAAAGCTATTTTAAATTGTGATAATTGCATCTTGGTAGTTAGGATAAAAACCCATGTATAAATAGAAAGTTTGAATGTTGTGTATATCACTTTATGTTGTTGTTATTGTTAGATGCCATTGAGTCAGCTCTGACTCATAGCAACCATATGTACAACAGAATGAAATATTGCCAAATCCTGCACCATCCTCATAATCTTGGCTGTCCTTGAGTCCATTGTTGCAGTCACTGTGTCAATCTATCTCATTAAGGATCTTCCCATTTTTTGCTGACCCTCTACTTTACTGAGCATTCTATCCTTCTCCAGGTACTGGTCCCTTCTGACAACATGACCAAAGTAGGTGAGACCAAGTTTGGCCATTCTTGCTTTCAAGAAGCATTTTGGCTGCACTTCTTCTAGGACAGATTTGTTCATTCTTCTGGCATTCCATGGAATTTTCAGTATTCTTTGCCAACACCACCATTCAAGTGCATCAACTCCTGTATGGTCTCCCTTATTCATTGTCCAGCTTTCACATGTCTATGAGGTGATTGAAAATACCATCGCTTGGGTTATGCTTACCTTAGTCCTCAAAGTGACATCTTTGCTTCTTAACACTTTACGGAGGTCTTTTGCAGCAGATTTGCCCAGTTCAATATAATGTCTGAATTTTTTTTTTTTAATTGTGATTTGGGTGAAGGTTTACAGAGCAAATTCACTTTCCATACAGCAGTTCACATACCCTTTATCTCATGACATTGACCACAGTTTACCACAATGCAACAGTGCCCCTCTGACTTCCTCCCCATAGGTACCTCTTCCCAGTGTCCATCCCTCCAGGCACTCCTGCCCCCTGAGCTGTTTCCCTGTGCATAGCAGCCCTTCTTTCTCCCACGATTGTTCTTTCCAAGGAGTGTATCTACCTCAGGTAAATGTTCAACTCATATGCCTGTCTTTCGTTTGGCTGGAAACCAGAGGTGTGGGTTCAATTCCAGACCTGAAAGGCAGCTAGGGGCCATAGTCTCAGTGGTTCCACCAGGCTCTATTGGACAGCAAACCTGGTCCCCCCACCCTTTTTTTTTTTTTTCCAAATGATTTTGAGTTTTGTTCCACATTGTTCTCCTTCTCTATCATGATCTCCTAGATAGATCCCCTTCCACGTGGATGACAGTGGTAACTGGGCACCATCTAGTTCTTCTGGTCTCATAGTCATATAGGCTGCAGATCGGAGGGAGTACCAGTTGCTAGGACTAATTGTTTCCATGAATGTTGATTTTCTTAATTCTTCTTTGCTCTAGATGAGGGGACACCCATCGTTGCATCTAGATGGAAGCTTGCTAAATTTTAAGATCCAAGTTGCTACTTGCCAAAGTAGGAGGTGGAAAAGTGTTTTGAATAGTATACTATGCCAATTGAGCTTGATGTCCCCTGCGACTATGGTCCCAAGCCCACAGGTTCAACTACTCGGTCCTTCTGGGTAGCTGGCTGTGACCAATCAGTGACTACAACCTTACC
>NW_006922329.1:685347-698040 GCF_000298275.1 Orycteropus afer afer
AATTCTTGGTTGAAAATTTTCTCTTTCAGGGTTTTATATATACCATCCTATTGCCTTCTCACTTGCATGGTCTCTGCTGAGAAATCAGAGCTTATTCTTTCTGGCTGTCCTTTGTAGGGAACTTTTTATTTTTCCCGTGCTGCTTTCAGGATTTCTGTCTTTGTCTTTGGTTTTGATCAGTTTGATGATGATGTGTTTTGGTGATTTTCTTTTGGGGTCTATCCTGTTTGGGGTTCATTGGGCTTCCTAAATGGATATATTCCCATCTTTCATCATATCAGGGAAGTTCTCTTCCAGCAAATCTTGGACAATTTTCTCAGTGGTTTTATTTTTCTCTTCCTGTTCTGGAATTCCAATGACACATAAGTTGTTCCTTTTGATGGTATCCCACATGAACCTTAGGCTTTCTTCATTTAAAAAATTTTTTTTTCTGATTGATCCCCTTCCAAAGAAGTATTCAGGTATTTGTTTTCAGTCTCATTAATTCTGTCTTTCATTGCATCAGTTCTACCCCTTTGCCCTTCCAATGTGTTATCTATTTCTGCAATGTCTGATTTCTTGACTGCTGCTTCCATGGTTGTTGACTGCTGATCCAAGTTAAATGAAATCCCTAACAACTTCAATCTTTTATCCAGTTATCATGACATTGTTTATTGGTCCAATTGTGAGGATTTTTGTTTTCTTTATATTGAGGTGTATTCCTTATTGAAGACTGTAGTCTTTGATCTTCATCAGTAGGTGCTTCAAGTCATCTTCGGTTTCAGCAAGCAAATTGTATATTATATGTCATCTGCATATCTCAGCTTGTTAATGAGTCTTCCTCCAATCCTGATGCTATGTTCTTTATATAGTCCATCTTCTCAGATAATTTGCTCAGCATACAGATTGAATAATTAGGGTGAAAGGATACAACCTTGATGCACACCTCTCTTGATTTTATATAGTGCAGTATACCCTTGTTCTGTCCGAATGACTGCCTCTTGGTCTTTGGACAGGTTCCTCATGAGCATAATTAAGTGTTCTGATTCCCATTCTTCTCAATGTTATCCATCATTTGTTATGATCCACACAATCAAATGCCTGTGCATAGTCAGTAAAACACAGGTAAACATCTTTCTGATATTCTTTGTTTTCAGCCGAGATCCGCCTGACATCAGCAATGATATCGCTTGTTCCACATCCTCTTCTGAGTCCAGCTTGAATTTCTCGAAGTTACCTGTCAATACACTGCTGCAACCATTTTTTAGTTATCATCAGTAAAATTTTACTTGTGTATGATATTGTTCAATGCTTTCCACATTCTTTTAGATCACCCTTCTTTGGTATGCACACAAATATCGAACTCTTCCAGTCTGCTGGCCAGGTAGATATCTTCAAAGTTTCTTGGCATAAACAAGTTAGCACCTCCAACACTGCATCTGTTTATTGAAACACCTCAATGGGTATTCTGTCAATTGTGCCTTATCAATTCTAATAGTGGAGTCTGATAAATTCTAAGAGTGTGTTAAGCATTGTGTTCTCATTACTTCTTCAGAATCTTAAGTCAATATTAGAAAAAATGAGATGGATTTTATCCTTGATCTGATATCATAGTAAATTGAGGACTTACAAGTACAACAATAAACCATTATCTACAATTCCGAGATGTTAAAATTTCTAAAAATTATAACTAATTTATTGTGAACATCTAAACTTGCCTGAGCTCATTTGGCAGCACAATTTGGCCTGAACTGACATAAAGCTATATAGGTTCTTTAACTCATTTAATGTAAATACTTGTAAATATTTCTGTAGAAATATCAATGTGTTTGATTACAAGGTGCTACATTGGAGTTGCCGTGTAATATATGAACACACAGTGTAATAAGTCTGCACTGGTCTGACTCTAGTTTTTTGCTAGGATCTTGCTCTCTTGAGGGATACCATGCAGGTATCCCCTTTGAGTGTTGCTGTTTTCTTGGGTCTTGGCCAAGGAATGGTTCCAAATCTCAGTTGCTCATGGAATCCACAGATCTTTTCCCCCTTCTCACTATCTCCCCTCTCTTTGTCTTCAAAAACATTCACTTTCTCTCAGCCTTCACCAAGGTACTTACGTTGTCTCTTCAACAAGTTCATGTTTTGACAAACAGGTGGAAGTGATCTGAACCTTAGGCTGCCTCTGCTTTCTTCCCAGAAAAATCTCTGAGGCACAAAAGCCCAGAAAGGCCTGGATAAAGTGGAGGAGAAGTAATATAAAGAAAGCAAGTCCAAATGAACATGTTAATGAATTGCCTTGCTGTACAGAGGTTTTTGTTGTAGAGATGCTCTTCTTTTTCCATCTGACAGAACTTAAAGCCTTTAGAAGTCTCTTTGTTCTTATAAATCCTTTGTTTGGACAGTAAGACCCTGGCTGTGCTAACACCTAACATTTCTTTACTTGTTTTACATTTTATAGTGCTCTTTGGGTTATATTGTCTCATGGCAGGGTATTATTATTCCTACATCTATATGGAAATAAAGACTTGGAGGAGTTTAAATGATGTTCTTTCTTACAATAGACAGAGATATCAGCACCCCTCAATTAGTATTTTTTTGATAACTCCACACAAACACTCGTAAAATGTGTTCCATCCATATACCCACTTGGGTTTCCTAAATTCAGAGGGTTTAAAAAAATTTTAAAGTAATCTCTCAAAAGCAATATCTGCAAACACATGTGTCTGACATTACAGAGTGGATGCAAATACAAAAAATAAAAAACATTCTGCTCTTTTACTCTTGTTAGAAGAAAACAAAATCTTAAATATGACTACTAAACATTTTTAATACACAACTCATAGGAATATTACCTGGATACAGGGACAAGTGTCTGGAAGAAGAATGAATTTTTTTATATGGAAGGATGTATATGGGTACTCGGATAGCTACCCACTATCCATTTCTACTTTGTTTGTCCTTAACAAACTCTTGCATCCTCTAGGAATTCTAGAAGAAGCTGAGCTCCAGGAATATTACAATTGGTCAAAACCATCATCATCCCATTTCCCAAGGATTAGTTCAGAAATAGCATGTGACTCAATTATGAGCAATAGGACATGAAAAAAAAAAAATTGCTGAAGGATTCTAGGCAAGAGTCTGTTTCACACACTTAAGAGAGATCCAGAGATGATCAATTTTTCTTTTCTACTTTTTGGGAGTGAAGAAGGACATAGCCCTGAACACTACTGGCAACCATCCTACAACTCTAAATAACACTTAGATGATATTGATGGCAGAATAGAAAGACAAAAGTAATCCAGGTCCTTGATGAAATTATTAAACCACCGAATCAGCAAATTCTGGAGGCTGTCCTACCTCTGGATTTTCTTTTAAAAGAAACTTTTTAAAAGCTAATACTGGTTCTTATGAAATAATGTAGCTAAGTATACATCATTCAGTATGTTTTATTGAATAATGTATACTATTACGTTTAGTAATGTCCTTAATATATATGTCTATTAAGTATACTTAAGTGTATCCAAGTCAATTAGAGTTGTGTTTTCTGTTACTTGCAGCCAAAATCATTCTAAGGGTAAGAGACCTATTCTTTCTTTCCTTCTGTCTTCATTTTACAGATGAAGAAATAAAGGCCCAGAAAAAGCATATAACGTACCAAAGCCATGGAGCTAGGATTCAATTTCTATTTATAAATCCTAGATTAGTTGTAGGGGCTCTGGTGGCATAGTGCCTAAGGCATTTGAAGATGGCTGGTAGTTCAAACCCACCGCCACTCCTCAGGAGGAAGATTGGGCAATCTACTTCCATAGAGATACCGCCTTGGAAACCCAAGGAAGGGTCACTTTGAGTCAGAAGGGATTAGATGGCTGTGAATTTGGTTTTAGGCTGGGTTTTTTTTTTTTTAGATTAGTTGTAAAGAAAATAACAGAGATGACTTTTAACATGAGTTGGGTGGCTGATTTATACCATAGTTCAGGCAGATACCTAGAGCAGTAGAAAGCTTTAAACTAGAATTTAATTAATATGGAATCTCAGATACCTTCAAGGGATCCTTTGTGGTCCTGGAGTTTCATTTCAGGAGTTCTTGATCCTCTCTCATTCTGTCTGCCAAGCTCATGTACTACAGAGTTGTAGGACCTGGGATATTTCATATAATTGGCATGTTCCATTTAACCACTTTTCTCTTAAGTGAAGCACCAGGACTAAGAAGCTAGCTTCCTATTCTATCTCTTTAAGACTGTACTCTGGTGTTTTAAGAATATCAGAATCTGAGTTCTCCTAAAGAAGGAAACAGCAGCCCAATTTAGAGATAATTTAGGCTCCAAAGACCCCAACATCTAGATTTCCTCAAGGATATCTGTCTTCAGATTATAAAGGTCCCATAAAACTCAAAAGGTATCTCTCAAACTTGAAGCCCCTCTAATGTTAAAATGACTCAAACTCCTCTTGGTTTATAATTTCTTTTTTCTTTCTGCTAGTGTCTTCTCCACCACGCATCTGTTGATTTGTCATACTGTGGTGACTCACATGTTGTTATGAGCTGTAAGCTATGCCACCTGTGTTTCAAATGCCAGTCGGGGTATCCCTGGTGGGCAGGTTTCAGTGGAGCTTCCAGACTAAGACACACTAGGAAGAGAGGGCTGTCAATCTACTTCCAAAACTTAGCCAATGAAAAAATTTGTGGATCACAGCAGAACACTGTCTGACTAGTTTGCTTTGGACATGTCACCAGGAGGGATCAATTGCTGGGGAAGAACATCATGTTTAGGAAAGTAGAGGGCTTGCAAGGGGAAAAGAGACCCTTTGTCAGGAGGATTGGCACAATAGTGGACTCAAACATGCTGATGATCATAAGGATGATGCAAGACTGGCAATGTTTGTTCTGTTATACATAAGGTTGCCATACTTTCCAATTGACTCAATAGCAACTAACAACAACAATGTCTTATCCCACACATCTCACAACTCCAGTATGTCCAACCTTGTAGTTGCTGCAGCTGTGGAGGGTAGAGGAAAAAGGCTGAGGGATGCACCAGCCCTTCCCTAAGTCTGGATCCCAGTGTGGGGTCTTATTCCATTTCCTAATCTTAGCAATTTCTGCAGTGCTTCTGGACTTTAAACTCTCCATGTTTCACTCCACAGTGATTATTGATGACACTAGAGTATCTCTGAAAGAAAATAAAAGGTGAGAGAGAATTGAACCCAATAAGCCCTCTACCTACCACCACAATCACCTCTGGTTACCACACAATTAATATGATGCCCCAGAGTTCACATCTGTGGTCTGAGATGTTGTTTGCTACCTGTCTTTGGGAATGGCAGGCCTCCTTCAGGATCTATTTGCTCCACTTTATCATTTGTATTTTTGTAATTTTTAATGCTTTTAACTTGGCACTCTTAATTAAACATAAATCTTTTGCATTATTTCCCAACCCCTTTCTATTTTTAGTTTGTTGTAGTATGTTAGTATGTTAAGAGAATAATGTAATAAGTGTGAGGGGATAGAGTGTATTCCTTTTAAAGCAGTTACAGGAACTCTTGGGTGTGTAGGCCACCACCATAGGAAGACATATTGATTATTTTTCATTGATTGTCTTGGGACATTTTCTGCAATGTTTCCTATGGCTTAAAAGGACAGGTTCCTCTCTGAGGGACACAGGCTGAATCAGAGGCTGATCCATGTACTGTGTTCAGTGGAATGCCCTTAGAGCTCCTTTGTTTCCAGCACACACTAAATGATGCTATTGTTACTTCTTGCTGTTCTCTCTGTATCTTTCTTGTCCTTCGGCCTTTAAAGTGAGAGAGATGGAGAACAAGAGAGAAGGAGGGGCACCCTCACAACCAATGCCAGGAAACAGGTTTCACTGAACCTATAAATTAGAGTCATAGTGGGTTGTTAGAAAAATAACCCAGTTACTAAAGTTGTGTTCATACACAATGTGGGAAAATTTGACAGTTTTGGGAGAGTACTGCTACCTTCACCTTCAATTTTTTTAAATAGCATTATTTATGTTTCCTAAATGCCAGAAAAACATAAAGAAGAAAAAATGGCACATAATGCTATCATCATGTAATCCCTGTCAATATTTTTCCCCCACAAAACTGTTCTTTTATATAAAAAATAACAATGTCATTGTTGTTAAGCACTGTCAAGTCAGGTCCAACTCATAGCAACCCTATGTACAACAGAATGAAACACTACCTGGTCCAGACCATTCTTCCAAATTGTGGCTATGCTTGAGCCCATCATTGCAGCCACTCAATCCATCTCATTGTGCTTAGAGTCCATTAGAATCCATGCCATTGAGGGTCTCCCCCTTTTTTACTGACCCTCTCCTTTATCAAACATGTTATGCTTCTCCAGGGACTGGTTCCTTCTGACATGCTAAAAAGAAAAAAAAAAGTAAAAGTCTGCTTCAGAAAAACATCAATGCAGTAGATATGCATATGTGTTCTATTTTTATTTATTTACATAAAATTGATAATGCTGCTCACATTTTTTTGAAAACTTGTCTGGACTTTTCACTTTCTTAGAACTCTACTTCGATATTTTAATTCTACCATATTGTATTTAATTAACTTCATGTCAGGGATGTATTAATGGATATTGTTTTCAATTAATGATTAAATGATTTAATACTTTAGAATGAAAGTATTAAAGATCAAAAATAAGATCACCTCAATCATCATCAATTAATTGAATCGAATTCATATTTCAGTAAGCATTTATCGAGCACCTAGTATGTGCCAGGCATTTTGTTATGCTCTAGGAAAATCAAGATAACTGTGTCCCTGCACCAAATGGGTCACACCCTTAATGGAGGGAAACAGCTCAATAAATCAATCATTATTGTTACTACTAAGATAGAAATAAACAAATATTATAGCAGTAACAGAGAAGTGGATGTCAGCGTAGTGCACTTACAGTTGTCATCAGGTCGATTCCAACACATGGCAACCTCATGGGTGCTGAACTGTTCTCCCTGGGGATTTCAGTCATTAATTTTTTGGAAGTAGATGGCCAAGACTTTCCTCCAACATGGCTCTGGGTGGACTTGAACCTTCAAACTTTCAGTTAACAGCTAAGCACATTAACCATTGCATCTCCCAGGGACTCCTAGAATGAAGGAATTGGTGAGGAGGAAATCTTCAGAGAGTAGACCACAGGTGGGCATTCTCAGAGATATGAGGCAGTATGGTGTACCCAAGAAGCTACAAGAATTTGGAATGGTCAGAGCGAAAGTTTCATGAGGAGAAAACCGGAAGGACCTACACTGGAGACAGAGTTTAGGGCTACAGCCACACCACAAATACCCTGGAACTTTCTCCTAAAAGTCATGTGGAACTGATGGAGATTTTCACCTTCAGAGGAGAGAGAACTGGGAAATGATATGATAAATTTCAGATAATCTAAGGGAAAAAAAGAACAAAATAAAAAGATAAAAACAGGAGGGAAAATTCTGGCAATTAATTAAGCCTCAACATAGAGAAAGAGAATAAGAGCTACATAAAAAGTAACAAACTTCAAATTAAAGCTGAACATGGCAGAGTAGTGACAATATGAATGAGTTACCAAATTACTAAAGAATAGTTAAGAAAGGTAAGTGAAAATTTTGTATATAAAAATACATAGCATTCTAAATTAAATTACTTCTGGGAATTTTAATGCTTAATAAATATATTCCATAATATCTGCCAGGTAGGATTGCCCTTGGCAAAGGAAAGCTTGGCTCCATCCCAGCTGTGTGCTGGAGCCAACTAAATTGGTCATGGTGGGAGTATTTACACTGTGGAAATTGGCAAACACTACAAATCAGGTTTTGGTTTTTGTTGCCCAGAGTGCCTGTTGTTAAACATTTGCTAGCACACCACTAATCACTCCCCCAGCGAAAGGACTGGGAATTATTACAAACAACCCAATTTAATTCCTTCCAGAGACCAAACTGTTACTATGCCTCCTCCCAGCTCGCTGAATTTCCAAGACCCATTTCATTGTCAAGATTATCAGCATTTCAAAATATGCAATATAAAGCACTTCATTTTCAGAGGGATTTTTTTTTTTTTTCGTGATTTGGGTGAAAGTTTACAGATCAAATTCGCTTTCCATTTGGCACCTCACATATACTTCGTCTCATGACCTTGACTACAATTTACCAAAATGCAACAGCTCCCCTCCTACTTTCTCCCCATGGATATCTCTTCCCTGTGTCCTTTCCTCCACGCACTCCTGCACTGTGAGCTGTCTCCCTGTGCATACACAGCCCTTCTATTCTCCCATGATTGTTCTCTCCAAGGAATGTGTCTACCAGAGTAAATGTTCAGCTCATATGCCTGTCTGTTTGGCTGGAAGCCACAGGAGTGGGTTCAGTTCCAGACCTGAAGGGCAGCTAAAGGCCGTAGTCTCAATGGTTCCATCAGGCTCTATCAGACCAGCAAAACTGGCCCCCTTTTTTTCCCCTCAAATGATTTTGAGTTTTGTTCCATATTGTTCTCCCACTCTATCCAGTATCTCCTATATAGATCCCCCTCTGAGTGGTTGACAGTGGTAGTTGGACATCATCTAGTTCTTCTGGTCTCATAGTTGTATAGACTAAGGATTGCATGGTGTACCAGTCCCTTGGACTAATTGTTTCCATGCATCTTTGGTTTTCTTCATTCTTCTTTGTTCTGGATGAGGAGAGACCCATCGCTGCATCCAGATGGCCTCCTGCAAGCTTTTAAGATCCTAGTCGCTACTTGCCAAAGTAGGATGTGGAACATGTTTTCTGTAGTATATTATCCCATTTGAGCTTGATGTCCCCTGCAACTGTGGTCCAGAGCCCACAGGTCCAACTACTTGCTCTTCAGAAGGATTTTTTAAAATAGTGTAAAAAATAAAGACAGGTTCTTTGACTCTTGTCTCCAGCCCTAGTGAAGACCAAGAAGCTGATGGCTGATGGTGGTGGTAACTTTCCATTTTAAGAGCTTATTTCCCACAGGTGAGAGGGACCTGGGGCATGTGGACACCAGTCCTTTACAGGCCTGTTGTAATGATGATTCAAAGGCAGTCCAGCCTGTTGGGCCAGTTTTTGCATTTTTTTCCCGATAGTCATTAATCTTCTTGGAGCTACTGAAGTCTCCTCTGATCATTCAAAGTTTTACTTCTTCCATAAGAGTCATGAAAGATATTTCTTCTAATGCTGTTTTGGTATAATGTCTTTCCATAAACTGCTGTGCTGGAGCCAAGGAAATGGGACTGGATCTGCCTTTCTCTCTCTGTCTTTTTTTAAGTGTCCATGACATACTGCAGAAACTCTAGCAGCCTGCAGGTTCCAGAGCCAAAAGGAAACAACAGGCCTTTGATCAGACCTGATCCAGTGGTGCAAGAGGTCTCTAACGACAGGGAGAAGTATCTGACTATGCCACCCTTTACACTCCCCTGAGGTGGGTAGAAGGGAGATTGTGAATTGGAATTGAAGGATTGATAACCTTACAGCTTATTGGAGGCTTGAAGTTTATTGGCTTCTGTTAAAAGGAAGAAAAAAAAAAAAAGTGACCATCTTACATCATCTCAACAGATTAAAAGTTCACGTGATTGTGAAAGTACATGAAATGTCTGCCAGATCCTTGGATGTGAAGGGGGAGAGGGAGGAGGTAAAAGAGAGAGCAGAGCTGCATGACAGCAGGGGCTGGAAGCAGATAAATTCCCACCATCTAACCAAAAGGGAAAACCAAGAGCTGCTGATGGGCACAGAAGGGAGAGTCAGCTCTAGTTTAAATGACAGTATGCTGAGACCCACCAGCCTACAAGTCCCTTATTAATAGATTACAAAATACCAGCTACAGTGATTGTGAGGAGCCCTGGTGGTGCAGCAATTAAACAGCTGGCTGGTAACTGAAAGGTATGTGGGTTGAACCCACTCTGCAGCTACATGGGACAAAGAGCTGGTGATCTGCTCCCTTAAAGATTGATTACAGTCTAGAAAACCCTGGGTCATTGAAAAATGCCCATGAAGCAGTTCTACCCTGTCACTGGGGTCGCTATGAGTCAAAATGGACACAACAACAATAATGACTACTAGTTCAGATGGAGGGTATTTTAGCTCATAAAAACCAAAACCAAACCTATTGCCATAGAGTTGATTTTGACTCATAGCGACCCCCAATGGGTTTCTGAGATGGTAAATCTTCATGGAAGTAGCTTGCCCACTCTTCCTTCAGTAGAGTGGCTGGTGGGTTTGAACTGCCAGCCTTCTGGTAGCAGTAAAATACCTTAGGCACTGTGTCACCAGATATATGGTGAAAGGAGCATCCTATACTTTTCGTTCCTAGGTCTTTGGATTCACTAGGATTTCCAAGGGCCAATCTGAAAACATCTGCAGTGACATGAGACAACATGGAAGGGCTTTTTGTAAAATACAGTTAGTCCAGTTTACAAGATGACTCTTGATTCTGAGATTTATGACCTGCCCCCCCCACCCTTGTGTTAAAATGTCCTTTCTTTTGGGAAGTGATGGTGATGATAGATAGTACTATTGTTTTGAGAAGAGGGTTGCTGCTGTTTTCATTTCTTTTAGTGTTAATGTATTAAAATTTACAAAAGCATGCAAATTTATGCTATTTTTTTCCCTCTCCATCTCCTACCTTTTAAAAAATTGTTCTACTCTGAGAAAGACTTCTCCTAGTATTCCTAAGATGAGTCGGGGGAGGGGGGTGGAAATTAAAAGAAAATTTTACATCTCTAAGTCAACTTAACAAATCTGCTAAATAATGACTGGCATTGAAGGCTTTATATGGGAATATGAAATGTATATACAAACCCACAAGAACTGGATATCCTCAGGTAGCTGACAATGCAAACAGGAGGAAGGCATCTGAAGACAGATGAAAAAGCAAAGTAGTGTAACAGGTACATGTTATAACCTTCACACAAATTAAGGAAGGCAGATGTTATTGTTATCCCTCCAAGCTGATAAAAATTGAGCTACAAAGATTTGTGATTTGCTCAATGACACACAGCTAGTTAAAGACAATGGATGTGGGTGTCATCTCCAACTTTTTCTGGAGGGAATGGGGTACAAATAGCGACAAGTCCAGTGCTCTTTCCGTGGTACTGCACTGCCTCTCTAGTCATAGGCAGAATGGAATTACTTTTTCTCTCATTACTTAGCTCCTTTGGCATAGTTCTCTGTTTTAGAGTGATATCTTGCACTGAAGAAGAATTAAATGACCATTTACTCATGACTATTAATCCCCCTCCCATCTCAATCACCACCTAACAGAAAGCACAGACCCAGGGATACTCGCTGTGACCTCTAATCCAAGGAAAAGTTAAATGCCCTTACCAAAGATCTCATCAACAGACCTGCGATGGCTTCCTGGTGGAAGGCAGAATTGAAGGCTGTGCTGCTCCTGCAGAGAATGCTGACTAGAAAATCTCAGAAGGTGAGGAGGATGACAATTGAGCATCTTAAGGCAAAGTGAAAGGCCCAGAAACCTGCTCAGAGTCCTAGAAACCTGGCGAAGCACTAACAGTTTTGAGATGAGAACCATGACTCAGTATTTATAATTTCCCATAAAACAGAGCAGTATGTTAAGGCTACATCTGAAAACATTTGTCCTAAGATCAGAGATAGTATTTGAATTATGGTATACCAGGTAGAAAGGAAGTCCTTCATAAAATTTAACAAAGTAGGACCAAACTCAAGTCTGTCATGTGTGTATGGATTTTTCCATGATAGTAACAAGTATGAAGATCTCTGGGGAGAAATCATGAATCTACAGCTTCTCCATCCAGTCCTATACACGTTTTCAGAACTCCAAGCAGCATTTGTAACAGTGGCTCAGTTTTTCAAATTAAAAAACTCAAGTTGGTGTATTGTCTTTTAAAGCAGGAGAAGCCGTTTTTTACAGAATGATATCATCACAGTCTGGGATACAAATTAAATGGCTTATGCTAGTGAAATAAAATGTCTCAGATATAGTAGAACAGTATATTAGTATACATGATACATGGGAAAAAAAAAAAACATGGGCTTTGTAACCAGACAGATTTGACTTCAGACCTCAATTGTGCTAGATATTTGACCTCGGGTCAACCCTCAATTTTCTTTCATGTGTAAAAGGAGAAAAATAATATCCATACTTCTTAGGTTTTCTGTGTTCCTTGAATGGGATGATGTACAGTGTAGTGCCCAGCAAAGAGCCTGGCAGGCAGTGAGCCTTTAGTCATCATCCCTGTTTCCCTTCTCTCTTGCAGTAACTGCTGCCACATACTCCACCCTTAGTGTCTGTCTTTGCCCAAGTCCGGATATAGAAATATCTTCTCATTCCCTGTTGACTTGCAATCCCTAAGGACAAGCATGCAGAACAGTGAATATGAAAGGTTCAAATCCACTGCTATTGAATCAATTCTGACTCACAGTGACCCTATAGGATAGACTAGAACTGCCCCATAGGGTTTCCAAGGCTGTAAATCTTTATGGAAGCAGATTGCCTCCTCTATCTCATGTGGAGTGACTCATGGGTTCAAACCACCAGCCTTTTCATTAGCAGCCAAATGCTTTGATCATTGCGCCACTATAGTTCCTAGAAAGTTTCAAAACCAAAACCAAAACCAAACCCACTGCTTTGGAGTCAGATCTGACTCATAGTGACCCCTCATTGGGTTTCCAAGGTGGTATTACTGCAGATATGTGGATGACAGAAGAGACTCTGAACCTTGCCCTTGAGCGGAGA
>NW_006922329.1:704126-721497 GCF_000298275.1 Orycteropus afer afer
TATAGTATAGTAAAAAAGGAAAAAGACACACGTGTAAACTGAGTATTTCAGGAGCCCTAGTGGAGTTCACAAGGAGCTCTGGTGGTGCAGTGCCTCAGGCATTTGACTGCTAACCAGAAGTTTGGTTGTTCAAACCCACCAGGTGCTCTGCAGAAGGAAGATGGAACAATGTACTTCTGTAAATATTTACTGCCTTGGAAACCCAATGGGGGTTGCTATGAGTCAGAACTGACTCTACGGCAGTGAGTTTTTGGTGGAGTTCATGGTTTAGCACTGGGCTGCTAACCAAAAGGTTGTCGGTTCAAACCCAATCAGAGGCTCCATAGGAGAAATACCTGGCAATTTGCATCCGTAAATATTACAGCCATGAAAACCCTGTGGGGCAGTTCTATTCTGTGACACAGGGTTTCTCTAAATTGAAAACAGCTTGATGGAACCTAACAACAACCACAAAACTGAATATTTGAAAAGATACCTCCTGCTCCACACATATGAAAGATATGTGTAAGTTAGCTTGCCATGACAAAATGGAAAAAATGTGGCAAAACTACTGTGGGCTTAACTACTCACTGGCAATTATGTATCAGAAGATTAGCACGTTTATAATCTTATCTGCCAATTTCATTCAGCAGCAAACGCTAGCTCTTGTCTAAACCAAAACCAAAAACCAAACCTACTGCCATCGAGTTGATTCCAACTCATCGCAACCCCAATGGGTTTCCAAGGCAGAAAATCTTTAAGGAAGCAGATTGGCCCCTCTTCCTTCTGCAGAGTGAGTTTGAATTGGCAGTCTTCTCCTTAGCAGTAAAATGCCTTAGGCAGTGTGCCAGCAGAGCTCCTTAGCTCTTGTCTAAGATGTATTAAATTGGTCTTTTTGTCCTTTCTTATAAAATGGCTAATATCTATACATTGAAATCCCTGTTCATGTCTGTGGTTGACAAGGAAAAGAGCATCATTAAGCCTTGCTGCTAAAAGGTAGATGGCCTATTAAAATAAGAAAGAAGCAAAGGAATCCCAAAAGATGAAACTTTCTGCTCTTTCTGCGATCCTTAGGTTTTCTTGATATGATTCAGCCTTATTTTCTTTGCTGGCAAAATGTTTTGCAGTTATAGATTTGGGCTCACTAATTGTAACTTAGCTCAGAAAAGCCAACTATATGTAGTTAATTGTTGGATTGTTTATATTAGTCTCATTTCTAACTGGAAAAGGGCCCTGGAAAATGTTTTCAGCATCCAACAGAGACTTAATTCATAATGTGGAACATTTCAAATAAAATGTTGTTTTCCAATAGATCAAATGTTTTAAGATATTTTCTATGCTGAAATTTATATATTGTCATTAATAATAAGGTATCTTAATCCTCCTCTTAAATATTGGAAATTTCTAGTGGTCTTTGATGTATCAGTGTATTTGCTTGAGAAGGGTATGCAATTTTACTCAGGTACTTCATTTTGTATACTTCTTGCCTGGAACTAATCAAGTATATTGTTACTGAATACTTGTCTCTTCCACTGGGTCACAAGTGCTTTGAGACCAGCAATTGTGCCTTTTATTCTGTGGACTAGCACAATCATTATTACAGGCATACATTTACTTTGCTTTAAATGTGCATTTAAACGAGATGGATTCAATGAGATGGATTGATACAGTGGCTGCGATGATGGGCTCAGGTATAGCAGGGATTGTGGGGCTGGCGCGGGATCGGGCAGTGTTTCGTTCTGCTGTGCATGGGATCGCTATGAGTCGGAAACGACTCGACGGCACTTAACAACAACAACAACAACAAATGTGCATTGGATACTTGATAGATGTGAGACAAGGTATGAAGTCTTTTATTTGAATTATTTCATATCTTTGTTGTTGTTATTATGTGCTGTCAAGTCGGACCCGACTGACAGCAACCCCTCCTTGAGTTTCCAAGGCAGTATCACTAGGGAAGTAGATAGCCCCATCTTCCTTCCGAGGAGTGGCTGGTGGGTTTGAACCGCCAGCCTTCTGGTTAGCAGTCAAGTGCCTTAGGCACTATGCTACCAGAGCTCCTTCAATATCCTTAGAACAACCTTATTGCATGGTGGTGGTGGTGGTTGGTGCTGTGGAGCCAGTTTCAACTCATAGCAACCTTATGTACAACAGAATAAAACACTGTCTCATCCTGCGCCATTGTCACAATCGTTGCTATGTTCAAGACCATCGTCACAGCTACCGTGTCAATCCGTTTCATTGAGGGTCGTCTTCTTTTTAGCTGACTCTCTGCTTTACCGACCATGATATCCTTCTCCAGGGATTGATCCCTTTTGACAATATGACCAAAGTAGGAAATGAAGGCATAGAGAATATAGGCTACAACAAAGGAAATAACAGAACCAGGCTTCAAATCCAGGCATTCTGATTTCATAAGCTCTGCCCTTACCTTTCTTGAAGATGGATGAGAGAGAACAGGGGTGAGGCTGGCCCTAAAATGGTAGTTAGGTGAGAGTTAGGTGAATAAAAGTCTAAAATTTCCCCAAATTTTATTCCAGATTGTTGAAAGTTGTTGATCACTCAGCTTACTTTCATCCACCCAACCACTCTATTAGATCACCTGTAATTTATTTTTAAATACCTCTGTATACACGGGAGCTCTGGTGGCATAGTGCCTAAGGCATTTGACTGCTTACCAGAAGACTGGCAGTTCAAACCCACAAGCCACTCCTGGGAAGGAGGACTGGGCAATCTACTTTCGGAGAGATACCACTTCAGAGACCAAAGGAGGGGTTGCTATGAGTCAGTACCAACAGTGTGATATATCTGTGTTTTATCTAGTTAATCTACTCCATAGAGGCAGTCAAATAAGATCCATGTGCTCCAATCACAAACCCATACTTTAGGGTGGTTAGTTAAAATCAGAAGGATCCTAACAAGGAATCTATACTACAGTGGCAAATACTTCAAATACTGCTGTATGCCCTACAGGGTTGACTATTAACATAAAGAATATTATAAATTATTTTTTTTTATTGGTGAAATAAGTTGTGTTTAGAGTCATGGTCAACTTAATGACAACTAGTTTGTTTTTTGGTTTTTGAAATGGAAAGATTTGTATAGAAAACTCCCTCTCTTGCATGAATGGGGTATAAGAATCTGATGAACCCTCTAGGTGAACATCTGTGACAGTGCACTAGGTCTAGAACTCCCATAGATACTATGCATATCACTTAATGAAGGATTCTAATGGTTGATCCACCTTGATGACCCTGCCAGTAGAGTGTATGTTAAATTTGCCTAAAGGAGCTATTACTCTCATGCAGTGTGTTTGTTAGAACTCCCAGAAAGGCAGAGAGCCATGATTTCACCAAGCTTATATTACAAGCTGCAGGACTGTCTTTTGTATACATATCAGAATATGGTCTCAAATTTACTGGTAGAAAAGTTGCAGGGGAGGAGACATACGGTTCCCACCCTCTTCTGATTGTCTGAGGCTACCAAAAGTGGTAACCTGTGAATCACCAAGGTGGCTTAGGCCACTTCACAAAAACTTCCTTTCTCTGATCATCTGAGATTAAAAAAAAAAAAAAAAAAACTTGACATTATTTCGGGTAGTTATGACTATTTTTGGTTAAAGATAACTAACTATCCAATAAATTAGATGATATCATTTATCTAGTGCTGAAAGTCTCTTACTTTGCACGAGGTCCATACATGGTCTATATATAGGGAAATATTTATGCATGTTTCCTGCCAAGTATCAACACATGATGTCAGACTTGTCTAGAAAGGCCTACAGAAAAGCTTATTAAATGACTCTACAATAAATCAGCATTAGATAACTGCAAATTCAAGCATTATATGACAGAATTTCCAGGGATGCCAGAAGCTTGTGTTGCTTACCGTAATTGAGACACCATCCCATCACACTAACATTTATTTGCCTTGAGAGTAACAAAGATAGAAATCTACCGATATATTATGTTTTTTTCAGGTAAAAAAATTAGACTTCAAATTGTCCCTTAACCTCCACACTTGTAATTCTATCTGGACTTACAACATTTGGTTGTTCGCTTGGATGGGTCATTGTCTGGAGAGGGTCACTCTGCTATCATGGTCTACAAGAGAACTGGACTTGAAGTCAGAACACCTGGCTGTCAGTTTTCCTCTCCTCTTAAAAGCAGCATGACCTGAAGACAAATCACATTTTGCTCTGAGCCATTATTTACTCATTCCCAGAAAGAAAACAAGACTTCTCTCCTGAGGTTGTTGGGAGGATTAATCAATTAAATTAAATTAATCCTCACAATTAACATAGAGTCAGGCATGGAGTACGTGCTTAATATGATTTAAAAAAAAATAGTTAAGAGGCACATTGCTTATTTGGGAACTATGATCTCACCCTTCTATATTGGCATTCAGTGTCTGCGGGACATAAGACTTGGCAGCTGCAGTCATTAAATAGGCCAAGGGGGATGGCCTATAGAAGAGGAATTTTACTTGTTCTATATGACCATGAGAAGTCTTTTGGTGGCACCAATGCTTAAGTACTTGAATGCTAGCTGAAACGTTGGTGGTTCGAAGATATCCAGGGGCACCTTGGAAATTAGGCCTAGTGATCTTCTTCCAAAAGGTCACAGCCTTGAAAACCCTATGGAGCTGTTTGGCTCCATACACATAGGATTGGCATGAGTTGGAATCCACTCACCAGCAAATAATAATAACTAACAACCCTGAGGGGCGTATAAGGACATCAACTCAATAAAAGGAACTTCCTATCACTTAGAGCTATCAAATGCTGGGTTATATTTGAAGGTAGTGAGCTTTCTGCACTTCAGTATGTTCAAGCATAGAGTCTATGACCACTTGGTGGAAGTATTATGGAGGCATTTAATCATAAATAGTTGGAGTAGATTTACAACATAGGAATTATTATAATAACAAGGTCTGTTAGCATAGAGTTAGATGTAAAACAAGTACGTTCTTGTAGGGTATAGGAAAACAAAAATGTTTTGTGAAAATATGCTGTGGGGAGAAACTTTAGAGGTGGACATGGCAACATGTTGAGATTGTTGGGGAGAGATGGGTGGATGCCACCAATGTTGAAAAAAAGAGTAGAAATGGCCCGATACTCTAGAAAGGTGTCCACACCTTTGAAAGTTATTTTCACTATCATTGCCCTGTTCATGAGCCTTATGTTCATCTCCAGTAATCACTCCATTAAAATCAAGTCCACAGGCTAACATTCTAGGGGATATCCTACTACTGTGTCAACTCATGCTATGCTCAGCACCCAGAAACCAGGCTAGCACCCACCAGGACCTGGTGGGACTGCTCTGCATTCCATGGTCTGCTGGAATCAGACTCTCTCTGGCAGCATGGTTCAGTGCAACTAGGGAGCAGGTCATTGACTCCAGACTCTCAGGACACAGAGTTGCATTTGCCAACTCCAATACCTACCAAAGATTTAGAGGAGGGAATTCTTTTGAAATCCTTATGGTCAGTTATACCCATCATGCCTTGCATTCCTTTTAGTGTTAATTACTAGCTTAGGTACAAGCTTCTCTGGGTTCTGTGCTCATCCCCACTTTGTGCTTCTTGTTTCCTACACAACCTCCCACAGCTCCTTGTCCCTCAATAATTTTTCCTCTGTACTATATGGGTACCTCTGTACCATGGCTAATGGACTCTCTACCTCTAGGACCATCTCCTGATTGAAACCTGGCTTTCCCTTGCAGTTGTTCATATTCACATATGACACATACTGGGGAAGCGTGGTCAGGGCACTAAGTTCCCCCCATTGTTACTTCCAGGTCATTGTTCCTTTTCCATAGTATAAGAAGCCTCATTCCTGGATCTACTTTCATCTATATTTCACCATTGTTCCACAAATGACAGAAAGGTCTAATTTTAGCATTTCTGTCACTTAATAAGTCACAAAATTTGCAGAATAAATTAATTCTATTTAATCTAGGTATGAATCCTTATTCTGCCTCTTATTCACCTGGGGCAAGTTATTTAGCCCTTCTGAGCTTTAATATCTTTAACTAGAAAATGGAGATAACGATGCCTACCAAAGGAGATTGCTATGTGAATTAAATGACACCATATTTGGAATTATCACAATGGGCTTAAAATGTGAATTAAATTTGAATAGAAGCATCTTCAGTGGTATGAATATAATTCATCCTGAGGTATTTAGGAGTTACTTCTAGCTATTTGCTTAATATTAAAAACTATTTGTACGAGGCAAGTTTTTTCATCAGCTGGTAATTGTTGCAGCTGGTGATCTGTATGTGGAGGTTCGTTATACTCTTCTCTCTAGCTGAGTGAGTGTGTGTATTTACAACCAGTTACTGTCTAGTCATTCTGACTCATGATGTCCCCATGTGTGTTGGAGGAGAACTGTGCTCTGTAGGGTTTTCAATGGCTGATTTTTCAGAAGTAGGTTGCCAGAGCTGTCTTCAAAGGTAGGTGTTTCTAAGTGGACTCTAATCTGTAACCTTTCAATTAGCAGCTGAGCACATTAACCAATATACATGTATAAGGGAGATTATTTGATATTATCTCCAAATATCAGCTGTTCACTTACTCATCTTGCATTTATTGATGTCCACTGATCATCAAGCATAGTATTAGGCATAGTAAGGGGTTCAAGAACACTTTAAGACCTGATGGATTCCTTCCTTCAAGAAGTTTAAATCTTGTCGCAGAGGTAAGAGCACTATTTGTGAAATGAGTAACACCAAAAATAGCAGAAGAGAGAACATAAAGCAATGGCATATAATGCAAATTGTACGAGAAGTCAGGAGAAAACTGAATAAAAGTTCTACCAATAAATCTGAGAGTTTCTAAATATCTGACTCTCAGGAGTACTCTCAGTAAAATATACAGATTTTTGATGAATTTTGAGACATAGGTTATTACATTCTGTTCAGTCTGGATTTGTTTTTTAAATGATACTGACATCACACAATGACATCTTATTCTTGAATTGAAATTAAGGAAACGATATTTAAAAAAAAAAAAAAAAGTGCTCTAAGGGCTGATTGAAGGAGCTCTGCTGGCATGGCGCCGAAGGCATTTGACTAATAACCAGAAGGTTGGAGGTTGAAACCCATCAGCTGCTCTGCAGAAGGAAGATGGAGCAATCTACTTCCGTAAATATTTACTACCTTGGAAACCCAATGTGGGTTGCTATGAGTTGGAATCCACTTGATGGCAGTGGGATTGGTTTTTTTTGTTGGAAGGGCTGAGTGGTGCTCAGAGTTGGACTGGCTACTGTCTTCCGAATGGAGCACAGCACCAACTTTCAGTTGTCAACTAAATGATCATTGGGTGGTTGCCAGCCTTGAGTGGTATGCAGCTCTGTGAAGGCTTCAGACAAGGAGAACAACTTTGTCTGGGTCTAGTTTAAAATGCAAATTGTGTATATGTGCATACTTTTTTTTTTTTTAACTTTTGGTTGTATTTATTTTACAATAGTAGCCATCATTTATAAAGAATGGAGAGAGGAAAAGAAACAGATGACAAGTGAAGAAGGGGGAGAGGCATTTACTAGTATGCTGTGAAGGCTGAGCCAGCGGGCCAGAAATCCCCACCCATAGACAACCCTTTGCCTAGCGGTGTGGCTCCCTCTGCCCTCAGCAGTTCTCCATCTTTGGAGGGCTGGGGCTTACCTTTAATTTATTTATTTTATAACTTTGTCCCCTGTATGCTCTACTACGTTCATGGATATATTTGCAGTACATATAAATCTATATGTGGAGACAGCCTCTGTCCAACCTATCTGTTTATCCATGGATGTAGTTCCATTCACCTTCCCACTTCTGTTTACCTTGAGTATCTATCTGTGCATACATGTTTTATACATTTATTTTGGCTTTTATGAAAATTAATGAGACTTTATGAAGTACTTATCATCAGTCTGGCCTCATTGGAGAATTAAACAATAATTCTGTGTAAGATTCTGATGGTGAGTCTCTCAGAATGTAAGTTTTAAGTAATTTCTCAGAAAAAAATAAAAATAGTAGCTTGGACATTTATTTTCATAGAGAAGCTCTGAAATTACAATTCCTTAGGAACCAGAAACATTTGGGACTCTCTGTGCAAGGCTATTTGTTATTTTAAAATTAGATCTCAAAATCAAATTTCCTGAAACACAAAGTCAAGGGGGTTGTAAATTTCCAATTTTGGCAGCTTGTGCAGTACACAGGTATCTTGTAATGGCTTTTAATTTAGAGCTTGGAAATGGAGAGTAGGGATTTGAATCTAATTAATCTCTCTCTTTCTAACTGGTGGAGTCTTTTGAACAGTAAATAAAGCTTTGGGGATATATAAGAGAATATCTTTACTCTAGAATGGCTTTCTTTGACTTCTCTGAGGAGTCTTTAAATCATTCCCTCTGTTCCTAACTTCTGCCAGTTCCTGGAAATTTCCCTGGTTTTAAGAAACAAATCCAGCTTATATCTGGAGAGGGGAAAGGAAGGATCCGAGATGAGCACACTTCAAACACAGACATTGGAGCAGTCTTTTACAGACTGCAAAGTGTAGTGGTTGATGCTTTACCTATACTGTCTCGTATAATCCTACAACCACATTGCCAAGGAGCTATCAGCATCTGTATTTTGAGAGGAAGAAACTGAGGCTCAGAGCGTGTCTGTGATATGCTCAAAGTCACAGAGCCAGTACTGGTCAAGCTGTGTCTGACCTCACAGCCCTTATCTCACATCATAATGCTTTCATAATTATAGCTTGTCCTTTACATTCTGGGTCAAAATTCACACAGAAGAGAAAACATGAGGCTCTTATCTCATGGCCTGAGACTGTTCAAGTTTTATGGAAGACATCATCTGTACACAAAGCAAATAACTATTTACTTTTGCAAATATTTGAGTTACACCCTTCCTTGGCCTAAAATCTTCACCCAATCTATGAATGTGCTATGCAGGTAAAGTGAAATCTAATGGATTCTACCAATAAATATTCAATCCTTTGAGTTAAATATTGCTTTTTATTGGCTCTCCTTTTTAAAAGGTAAATACAATAGAGGAGGGGATAGTATATTAATCATTAAGATCATAGCCTTAATAGTCAGTTAATTACATACAAATGCCCTTCTCAGAAAGGGCTGGAGTAGCCCACAGTAGTAGAAAAGGAAAAGTTTGTTGTGTCATTTTATATCCTGGAGTTGTAGGTGGCTGGGTGTATGGTAATAGAGCATCTAAGAAATTAGTAACAAACAGGTTATTAAACTAGCTTCAATATTAAAACAAATTACATGTTCACTGGCAAAATCTATGTATTTTTAGAAAAAAAAAAAAACACCTTGTTTTTTTTGTCTAGCATGACACTGAAATAACAATGTAATGAATTTCTTTCCTGGAATCGCATTGCATGATCACTAGGTACCCAGCCCCTGTAAGTATGCTCAGAAGGGAAGGGACTACATATGCAATGAGCATGTACTGTGTTCCATATACCAAGCTGGGTGCTTTATAGATCTCAATACATTCTATTCTCATACAATCCTGAAAGATAGCTTATGAGACCCTTTATACAGATATTTTCAGAAGGAAGACTTGGCATTCCACTTCTGAAAAATGAGCCACTGAAGACCCTACAGAGCACAATTCTTCTCTGACACACATGGGGTTGCCAGTGGGTACTGGTGTACGATATTAGCAATAGCAGCCATAAACATCTTTGATAGTTTTTTAAAGATATACAAGTCAATTATTACTTGAGCTTTTACAGATCATTTTATAGACAAAATTCAAACCAATATTTGCTTAAGCATCACTGGCATATGGTATGAGGACTGAATTTTACACCAGAAAACCTGTTTTAAAATCCTGTATTTGCCACTTACAGATAATGTGAGTGAGGTATCTCAATTTATTTGAGCTTCAGTTTCCTCATCTATTAAAAAAAGGGATGTCAATAACTTATGTTACCTAACTCCCAGAGTTTTCAGATAGTTAGTGCTGTTTATTTGGGATAATGACTCATAGGGGAAAGAAGCCTAGGGAAGGGGAAGTAGATGGAGACCCAGGGAAGTTAAGTCACAGAAGAAATCCTTGGCCTGTCCCATAGTTGGGCTCAAGGTCAGCTCCTCCACCTCAATAGCTGCCTTATCGTACAACACCATCATGGTTCCTTATTCAGCTCTCATTGCCAGATTTCTATATAACTGCCATAGGTTACAAGATTTACTAAAAAAAAAAAAAAAAAAAGCCTACATTCTTGGTAGTAGGGTCTCTGAGGCATGTGTTGTTGTTATTGTTGTTATGTGCTGTCGAGTCAGCCCCGACTCATAGCGACCCCTCCTTGGGTTTCCGAGGCAGTATCACTACCGAAGTGGATTGCCCCATCTTCCTTCCAAGGAGTGGCTGGTGGGTTTGAACCGCCAGCCTTCTGGTTAGCAGTCAAGTGCCTTAGGCACTATGCTACCAGAGCTCCCCTGAGGCATGTGTGTGCCTCTTAATATAAACAATATAGAAAATTCAGTACCTGTGGATTAGCTGGAGGGAACATCGGGTAAACATATACAAAACACCCATGAATCAAAATCAAAATCTTTCATTTCAGCAGGTTAAGTACCTCAATTACTCTGAATATCTTGATTCTTCACCAAATAAAAAAATGAACAAACACAGAAGAGATAGCTGAAAGGGACATGTTGTACGAGCAGCCAAACATAACAGTTTCCTGGACAAAGTAAACAAAGTTGATGAAATTTAGAAGTGATATTGAGGCTAGTTCTCCTCCAGTCCCAAACGTTTAAGGCTTCAGCTAAAATCTTTAACATCTCTAAGTTGTCCCTGTGGCTAAATGGAGAAGGAGGTTTTTTTTCTCAATGTTCTCTTAATGGTACTCCATAGCAAGCAATCTCTGCAACAGGTCAAGGTGGTTGTAGGGATATGAATTTGCCCCCTTGAATCCATAGTTGGCAATTCTAAAAGGCAGTTTAGAATGTCAGGCTGCAACTAAGCATCTGCAAATCGCAGTGTCAACTGGGGCTGCAGTCTTCTAAGGCTTAACTCAGGCTGGAGGATCCACTTCCACACTCACGTGGCAGCTATCTCATATTCCAACAAGTTTATTATAGAACAGTTTTTCCTGTACTATCAAAGAGCTGACTCTCCTAAAAGGATCTCTTAAAAGAAGATAAGCAATTTCCAGGTTAAGTAAGTAATTTAATTAAACAGAAAAAAAAATGATACTCCCTGTCCCCCTTTTGTGTATTGTCCTTGTGATAGTATTGTGTTTTCTTATTACTCAGGAGTTCTCTAAAACGTGAGGTATCTTGCAGAAGATGGTGTGGGATTCATACTGTGACATTCAGTGAGACTCAATGTCTGTGTGACAGTAAGCAAAACTAATGTCAGGTCCAAAAAAACCAAAGACTGTGAGCAAAACCAAAACATTGAACTAAAACTGCCGGTGAGTCGTATCCGGCTCACAGTGACACCTCCTTGGGTTTCTGAGGTGGTATCACTATGGAAATAGATTGCCTAACATTCCTTCTGAGGAGTGGCTGGTGGATTTGAACCACCAGCCTCTGGTTAGCAGTCAAATGCCTCAGCCACTATGCCACCAGAGCTCCCAAGACTGTGATGTAGAATAGCAAATTTGTATCAAGTGCTCCAATTGCTAAGGAAGGGGATTTGAACAAATATAAGCACCAAAGCGTGAAGCAGGAGGACAAGCTTTCGGGTATTGAACTGCTCACCTGGGTGCACTAAGTCAGCCCTTGTAGGAAATTACCTTTCCAGAGAACTAAGCCGAGGTCCCAGAGGTACTGATGTAGCTTTGTTTCAAGAGACTCTTCAGCATTCCCACCATTATAAAGTCAGCAGGCTTTGAATGTGGAAGGAAAATAGACTCTTTCCAAACAGTGCTTAAGGAGTTCTGGTGCTGCAGTGCCTAAAGCATTTGACTACTAACCAGAAGGTTGATGGTTCAAACCCACCAGCCACTCTGCAGAAGGAAGATGGGTCAATCTACTTCCCTAAAGATTTACCACGTGGGAAACCCAATGGGGGTCGCTATGAGTTGGAATTGACTGGATGGCTGTGGGTTGGGTTTGGTTTTTTGGAACAGCGATTGAATTGCTACATCCTAGCTGTTTTTTGAGGGACCCTTTGGACAAATTTGGATCTGTAGTTTTGTTCACAGCCACTAAGCCAGCTGTGGAATAAGAACTCCCATGAGAAGGAAAGCCTGTTGGGGATGCTTTGAATCCACTGAACACAACTGCCTCATAATGAAGTGAAGCTCTAAAAATGCTGATTTTCCAAAGTTCCAAAAGCAAAGACTAAATTAGGGGGGAAAGAAAAGGCATGTGTTCTTGAAAGAACCAATACCTATGTTCAGTAGTAAAGAAATGAAACAACTCGCCTTCTTCAGAAAAAGAGGTGCTATTATTTATTTGTAACAAACATGCCACAAGGTAGGGTATCATTGAACAAAATGACCAGGAAGGTGGAATACCAAATTGAAAACAAAAATTGATGTCCTTCTACCTGCACGGCCTATATATAGGATTATGAATAAATTCATCAAGAACTGCAAATTAATGTCAGTTCTCTTCCACATTTCCTAGGAAGGGCCCTTGTAAGTATACACATTTATATGCATTCTTTTTTGTTGTTGATTCTTACATGAACGACTTATCCTATGAATCTCTTCTTTACTAACAGCACTTTTAAGATTAGGTCCAGCTAAGGGGGGCTCTCCATAGAAGCCCAGGTGGCACAGTGATTTGGCTGTTTGGCTGCTAATTGAAAGGTCAGCAGTTTGAACCCATCAGTCACTTGGAGGGAGAAAGATGTGGCAGTCTCCTCTGGTAAAGACTGCAGCCTTGGAATCAACTTGACAACAACGGTTTTTCATTTAAGAATCCCTACAAAGCCAATTCTTTAATAATTAGGTAAATGTTAGACTACCATACAGTTAGCACCAAATATTCTGTGACTAATGCATTTTATCCAGAGCAATAATAAGCTAATGGCATTAGTTTAGCTTTTAGAAAGTTGGTACCCACTGCCATCGAGTTGACTGAAACTCATAACGAACTCCACTGGGTTTCAAAGGTGGTAAATCTTTTTGGAAGTAGACTGCCCCATCTTCCTTCCATAGAGTAGCTGGTGGATTTGAACCGGCAACCTTCTGGCTAGCAGTCAAATGCCTTAGGCACTGCACTACCAGAGCCCATCAAACCAAAACCAAACCCATAGGAAGTTGATAATTGTCAATTGTCTTCATTAAGCTATTTGATCTATGCTATACTCCTGTACCTTCATATTGTTGACTAGATGAGAAGAGTCCACTCATTTTTTCTGCTTAATCATACTTTGAATATAGCTTTGTTATTTTAAAAATAATTTTGAAAATTTAAGTATTGAAAGGGTTAAATTTATTAAAATATAATTTATGTGAAAAATATAAAAGAGAAATACTAGACATATTATGCTTGTTATTTTTACCTGCTATGGAGTACATTCTGACTCATAGTGATGGAACAGAACTACCCCACAGACTGTAATCTTCACAGGAGTAAATCACCACGTCTTCTCTCCTGCAGAGCCTCTGGTAGGTTCCAACTGCTATTCTTCCGGTGAACAACAGAACATTTTGTGCCACAAGGGCTCCGGGAAATATTATACATCTTTGTTGTTGTTAGGTGCCATCAAGATAGTGACCCTATGCATAGCAAAACAAAACACCACCCTAACCCTTGCAAGCTCCATGATCCTTTCTATACTTGAGCCCATCATCGCAGCCACTGTGTCAATGCATGTCATTGAAGACCTTCCTCTCTTTTGTCGACCCTCCACCCTACCAAGCATGACATGCTTCTCCAGAGAATAGGCCCTTCTGACAACATGACCAAAGTAGGTGAGATGAAGTCTGGCCATTCTCGCTTCCAAAGAGTTTTCCGGCTGCACTTCCTGCAGGACAGATCTGTTAGTTCTTTTAGCAGTGCACAGTACTTTCAACATTCTTCACCAGCACCACAAATCAAAAACACCAACTCTTCTTTGGTCTTCCTTATTCATTGTCCAGCTCTCACACACATCTGAGGCGAATGAAAATATCATGGCTTGTGTGAAGAGCACCTTAGTCCTCAAGGAGACAACTTTGCTCCTTAGCACTTGAAAGAGGTCCTTTGTAGCTGACTTGCCCAGTGTTATACATCATCTAATGTCCTGACTAGTGCTTCCATTGGTGTTGATTATAGAACCAAGCCATGTGAATTCCTTGACAACCTCAGTCTTTTCTCCATTTATCATGATGCTGCTTATAGGTCCAGTTGTGAGGATTTTTGTTTTCTCTATATTGAGATATAACCCATACTACAGACTGTATTCTTCAGTCTTCATCAGTAAGTACTTCAAGTCATCCTCACTTTCAGCAAGCAAACTTGTGTCATCAGGGTATCGTGGGTTGTTAATGATTCTTCCTCCAAACCCGATGCCACATTTTTCTTCATATAGTCCAGCTTCTCAGATTATTTGCTCAGCATACAGATTGAATAACTATGGTGAAATGATACAACCCTGACACACTCCCTTCTTGATTTTAAACCATGCAGTGTCCCCTTGTTCGGTTCGAACAACAGCCTCCTGGTGTACGTACAGGTTCCTCATAAGTACAATAAAGTGTTCAGGAATTCCCATTCTTCTCAATGTTATCCACAATTTGTTATGATCCACACAATCAAATGCTTTTGCATAGTCAACAAAAGACAAGTAAATATCTTTCTGGTATTCTTTGCCTTGAGCCAAGATCCATCTGACAGCAGCTATGATATCCTTTGTTCCACATCCTCTTCTGAATCCGGTTTGCACCTCTGGAAGTTCTCTGTCAATATACTGCTGCAACTGTTTTTGAGTTATCTTCATAAGATCTTACTTGTGTGTGACATTAATGATATTGTTCAATAATTTCCACATTTTGTGGGATCACCTTTCTTTGGAATGGGTACAAATATGTTTCTCTTCCAGTCAGTTGGCCAGGTAGCTATCTTCTAAATCTCTTGGCATAACCGAGTGAGTGCCTCCAGTGAGGCATCCGTTTGTTGAAACATCTCAATGGGTATTCCATCAATTCCTGGATCCTTGTTCTTTGCCAATTCCTTCAGTGCAGCTTTGACTTCTTCCTTCAATACCATTGGTTCTAGATCATATGCCACCTTCTGAAATGGATGAAAATCTATGAGTTCTTTTTGGTACAGTGACTCTGTGTATTCCCTCCATCTTCTCTTGATGTTTCCTGCATCATTCAATGTTTTGCCCATAGAATCTTTTAATATTACAACTCGGAGCTTAAATTTTTTCCTCAATTCTTTCATCTTGAGAAATGTCGAGCATGTTCATCCCTTTTGGTTTTCTAACTCCAAGTCTTTGCCCATTTCATTATAGTAATTGGCTTTGTGTGCTCGAGCTGCTCTTTGAAATCTTCTGTTCAACTCTTTTACCTTCTTTCTTCTGTTTCCTTTAGCTACTCTCCGCTCAAGGACAAGTTCCAGAGTCTCTTCTGTCATCCATTTTGGTCTTCTTTCTCATCTTTTTAGTGACCTCTTGCTTTCTTCATGGATGATGTTCTTGATGTCATCACACAAATCTTCTGGCTTTTGGTCATTGGTGTTCAATACATCAAATCTATTCTTTAGATGGTCTCTAAATTCAGGAGGGATATATTCTAGATCATATTTTGACTCTCATGGACTTGTTCTAATTGTTTTTAACTTCGAGTTGAACTTGCATATGAGCAGTTTATGGTCTGTTCCACAATCAGCTGCTGGCCTGGTTTTGGCTGAGATATGGAGCTTTTCCATTGCCTCTTGCCACAGATGTAGTCAAGCTGATTCCTATGTGTTCCATCTGGCAAGGTCCACATCTACAGCCGCTGTTTGTGTTGTTGATAAAAGGTATTTGTAATGAATAAGTCTTTGGTCTTGCAAAATTCTACCATGCAATTTCCAACATTATTTTTGTCACCAAGGCCAAATTTTCCAACTACTGGTGATTCTTCTTTGTTTCCAACTTTTGCATTCCAGTCACCAGTGATAATTAACACATCCTGATTGCATGTTCGATCAATTTTAGACTGCAGAAGTTTATAAAAATCTTCAGTTTCCTCATCTTTGGCTTTGGTGGTTGGTGCATAAATTTGAATAATAGTCATATTAACTGGTCTTCCTTGTAGGCGTATGGATATTATCCTGTCACTGACAGCATTGTACTTCAGGACAGATCTTGAAACATCCTTTGTGATGATGAATGCCACGCCATTCATCTTCAATTTGTCATTCCCGGCCTAGTAGATCATATGGTTGTCTGATTCAAAATGACCAAAACCAGTCCATTTCAGCTCACTGATGCCTAGGATATCAATGCTTATGCATTCCATCTCATTTTTGACAACTTCCAATTTTCCTAGATTCATACTTTGTACATTCCATGTACTGATTATCAGTGGATGTTTGCAGCTGTTTCTCCTCAATTTAAGTCATGCCACATCAGCAAATGGAGGTCTCGAAAAGTTTACCTTATCCGTATCAGTAAGGCTGGTTTTACTCTGATGATGCAGCTCTTTCCCAGTCATATTTTGAGAGCCTTCTAACTAAGTGACTCATCTTCCTCCTCTGTATTGGACAATGTTTCAGGACTATTCATAAAGTTGCACAGTGATGTATCAGACAATATTTCTCTGCTATTCATAACGTTTCCCTGGCCAATTCTTTGAGAAGCGGATGGATTCTTCCTTCTTCCTAGTCTGTCTCAGTCTGCAAGCCACCCTGAAACCTGTGTACCATGTGCACCCCACTGGGTTTAAAACACCAGTGGCACAGCCTCAAGGCTCACAGGAATACATCAACGCAGTAGGACCATCTGACAGACAAGTTTGGCTCCTTTAGCTGTTCAAAACCTCTCTAACCTTCCCTTACCTGGATCCCTAATGCTGTCTTCTTGCTCTGTCCTGGTCCCCCTGACTTTTTCCTCTCCTTTCCCCCACTTTCCTGCCTTGCTGCTTGTGGGGCGTGACCTGGGTTCCCTCCCTTCACCTGGATCCCTGTGGCTGATATAATTTTTTTAAAACTTATATAAATAGGTCTAATATTTTCAGGAGCTTGGTGGTACGGTGCTTAAAGTTCCAGGCTGCTAGCCAAAAAGTCAGTGGACTCATCAGCCATCAGCTGCTCCACTGGAGAAAGATACAGCAGTTTGTTTTATTAAAATTTACAGCCTTGGAAGCCTATGGGGCAGTTCTACTTTGTCCCGTTGTTGTTGTTGTTGTGTGCTGTCGAGTCGGCCCCGACTCATAGCGACCCCTCCTTGGGTTTCCGAGGCAGTATCACTATGGAAGTAGATTGCCCAACCTTCCTACTGAGGAGTGG
>NW_006922329.1:721637-726702 GCF_000298275.1 Orycteropus afer afer
ATATATAGGAGCTCTGGTGACATAGTGCCTAAGGCACTTGATGCTAACCAGAAGGCTGGTGGTTCAAAGCCACCAGCCACTCCTGAGAAGGAAGACTGGGCAATCTACTTCCCTAGAGATCCCTCCTCAGAAACTCAAGGAGGGGTCTCTATGAGTCAGATCCGACTCAATGGCAGTCAGTTTGGTTTGGTTATTTATATGTGTGTGTGTATGTGTGTGTGTGTATATATATATATATATTAAATGCTGTGCACAAAACATATGAAATATCATCATTCAAAGACAACTGGTATTATCAATTTAGCATATTTCCACCCAGTTTTTATATCTACAGGCAGTCCCTGGGTTATGAACGAGATCAGTTCTCCTGTGTCTTTAAGTCGTTTGTAGGTAAGTCAGAACAGATGCCTACAGTTCTTATTCAGCTTTACTTTAAGGCAAGAAAAGGCTCAAAGCCTTTTCAACACATGCAGCAAGTGAAGGTGGTTATAATGAAGAATTTGTTACAAGTAGTGGTTGGTTCAATTGTTCAAAAACCAAAAGAGCAACTCACAGCCATCCAGTAGAATATGACTCACAACAACCCCCACTGGGTTTCCGAGGCTATAAATCTTTATGAAAGTAGATGGTCTCATCTTCCTTCTGAGGAGCAGTTGGGTTTGAACTGCTAACCTGGTTAGCAGCCAAACACCTGTCCACTATGCCACTAGAGTTCTTTTTATTGTTTCAAATTGAGGGCAAATTTACTTAAATTAAAGGGCAAGTGGGAGTTGTCTGTAACCACCAACATATTCTAATATTTTCTCTTTCTTTTCCCTTGAATTCATTATCTCTTCATTGCTTTAATTTACATTTGTTTGGTTACTAGTACCACTAAACACTGTTATCATATTTATTAGTCATTTATAGTCTTACATAAAATGTTTTCTCTACTTTAATTCTGAAATAGTCTTTATGCCTTTCTTTTTTGGCTGGTGTCCAAACATTTTAGAACCAGTTCCAATATATTTACTCAAAGAGGTTACAAGATCGATTCTCTTGATATAGTGGAAACTGACAAGAATTTAGAAGTGATGATTTCTCTAATGCTGATGTTGTTCTAAAAGTCCACACTGAATATTTCACTCAAAGGTGCAGTAGCATTTTGCGGAACAATTATGTACTTGTAATTATAAAGTCTTGTACGGTTTCCTGAATCTTATGACCCTTATTATAAGAACCCTTATCAGTACTCAAATAATATTTTAAGATAATATTTTTAAATAAGAATTAAACATAAAATTATATTTTTCCTTTATTTCATCTTAGGATATTGTCCTAAAAATCATCTTTGCTGTGAATTTTGGGAAAATCTTAGCTACAGGTCATAACACTTCTATGTGCCAAGGTAGCTTGGCTGAGAAACACTGGCTAAGATTCAGACACATAGGATGATATTTTTTCGTTGGCACATTATTGGCTCCATAAGAAAATGTTTATGGGATGTGAAAGAGAACTGTCAATGAAGAAGCATCATTTCTTTGTTTACTAAAGTAGAGCTTAGTCTTCAAGTCAGGCCTATATAGTCCAAATGTAAGCCAAATCACATCATTCCTCTGCCCAGGTTTCTTCCTTGCCTGCCCATTTTACGCCTAGTAGAAGGCATGCTCTATATGGCCTTCCCTCAACATAACCACCCTGCCATTTCCTCTGCCTTCTCCTTCTCTCAGCTATCTTACTGAAATACTCTCCTCCAAGCACTCTGGCCTCCAGGCCTTGAATGTTGTTGTTGTTATGTGCCGTCCAGTCGGCCCGACTCATAGCGACCCCTTCTTGGGTTTGTGAGGCAGTATCACTACAGAAGTAGTTTGTCCATCTTCCTCCGAGGAGTGGTTGGTGGGTTTGAACCTCCAGCCTTCTGGTTAGCAGTCAAACGCCTTAGGCACTATGCTACCAGACTCAGCAAATTCTTACTTCCCATCTGGTCTGTTCATTAACATTGCTCTCTGCCTTGGATTTTCTTCCCTAAAAATTTACAGAGCGAACTTGCTCACTCCTTCAAATACTTGCTCAAATGTCACCCTCTCTGTGGGGCCTACTTGATACCCCTATTTAAAATTGCAAACTTTTCACTTACTTTTTCCTACATAACAATGATTACCTGATATCATCTATAATTATTTATTTATTATGTGTATGGCATGTTTCCTTGTTAGATTATAAATTACAAGAGAGCAGAGAACTTTGCTTTGTTTACTGATGTGAATCTGGAAGTCCTAGACCAGTGCCTGGCACATAGTAGATACTCAAACAACACTTATGGAATAAATTTAAAACATTTTTAAAGAAAAATACAGATGGGGCATGTACAGTGGATGGCAATTGACTGGGTATCTAGAAGTATCTGACCGAATTTAGTATTACATCAGTTTTGGAATAATATAGATTATATTGTTGATTAATTGATGAAATAAGCATTAATCAGTCATAGACTGTGTATCAGCACTGTGATAAACACCAGATATACAAGAGACAGAAAATATAGTGTCTGTCCTCAATGAATGTATAAACTACTGGTGTGTAAAAGGTTACCCAACTCAGTCTTTCTAGGGGTGGTCAGGAAATACAGAGAGCTCTGTGCTGAGACCTGAAGGCCAACTAGGAAGAGACCAGAAGAAGGAGGTGGAGAGAGTGTGCAATGGGCATTTCAGGTGAAGGAGCTAGCACAGTCAAGGTTACTTCCACTTACTCTCAATTCTGTGCTCTGGAATTTGTACTTTATCCTGAAAGCAGTAGGGAGTCAAGAGAATATTTAAATAGAGAAGTAATACAGTGAGATTTACATTTTAGAAAGAGTACTCTAATACTCAAGGTGGGTGTTCAATTTAACAAGCATTTAATGAGTGCTTACCAAGAGCAAAATTCTTCTCTTTTGCTGTTTAGGGAAAATCAGAACAGATATGTCTAGGAAACATTTAAAGAAACGATATTGGTAAACTTTTTGGTGTATTGGTAAACTATGTTTTAAGTATAAGAATAAGAGGTATCACAAGTTTTGATTCTCCAAAATTAATATGTTTATACTAGACATTAAAGAAAAAATATTCCACACGATTATTGAGAAGGAAAGTGAGTATGTTTACAGCCTATAATGTCTGGAGACTTTGTTGTTGCCTCATAATTGAGTAAAGTAGACTCAGTATAATATGTATTCTAAACACATGTTTGATCCATGTGACCAGAATTTTCGAAGGGACAAAGCTACTTTCTTCATGAGCTCCTGGTGTTTCCTGCCTGGGAAGACAAGCATCCTGACATTGGTGTCACATGCTTCATCAGTATAGCAGGTGTGGGAGAGCTAACCCATGCTAAACTCTTCCCTGTATCCAGTCTATCTTAGAGTCTCTATACAAGTCTGAACAAAGAAATCCCTGAGCAAGTATTCCTCCTATGTATGCCCTTATACCCACTTTCTGAAGTTTCACAATATCTAGTCACTTCTGGGATTTCCTATCAGAGAGTTGGGAATTGTAGGGAGATGAAAATCTTTTTCATAAGAGTTTAAGTTGCTTGGGGTTAGATTTTTGTGTTTCTGATTGGATCTATCTGTTCAAAGATTGTCACATTCACAACAGTGGCTTTGATTCTGCAAGTAGGAATGTCTCTTTATCTTGTAGCTCCCACAGAAATTTCTTACTATCTTTGAATAAGACTATATAAATACTTTAGTTATTTAAGTGGGTTCTGTTTTTGTATTTCTTTTTTCTTATCGCAATGATAAAAGGCATGAACTCCAAAGCCAGAACACCTGGTTCAAGGCAGGCACTACAACTAAATCTATCTGAGATCTTAGGCAAGTTATGTAATCTCCTTTTGCCTTAGTTTCCTCACCTGTAAAATGGAGATAATAACAATCTCTGCCTTACAGCATTATAGGGAGGTAATGTATGTAAAGCCCTTAGAACAGTCCCTGTATGGGAGGAGTGCTTTGTAAAAGTAAGCTATATTATCTACCCAGTCTTACATTGTCTAACAGTGATTTTAGGAAAAGTCAGTGAAAAAAATTCCCTAAGTATGAATACCAACTCCAGAATGAGTAATAACATTTTACAGTTGATCACATACACACTGTTTTAACAAAGCTACTTTTATGATATATACAATGAACAGTGATTACACCCTCATCTAAATTAATTCTAACAGATCAACAGCTAACAGAAACCTTAACATAATCAGTATATTTGTTGTTGTTGTTGTTGTTTGCCGTCGAGTTGGCCCTGACTCGTAGTGACCCTCCTTGGGTTTCCGAGGCAGTATCACTAAGGAAGTAGGATTGCCCAACCTTCCTTCCGAGGAGCAGCTGGTGAGTTTGAACCACCAGCCTTCTGGTGAGCAGTCAAGTGCCTTAGGCACTATGCCACCAGAGCGCCTAATCAATATATTTATTATCCATATTTTGTTTTGTTTTAGCAGTGTTTTTACTAAAATTGCAGACTCTTCTGTTGTGTTTTGTTTTTATCTCTCCCCTTCCTCCAAGTTTTTCAAATTTAGAATTATGCTGCAGTTAAAAAATATAGGCAGAATAGTTTTAGCAGTTTAACAAAAGTTAAGATTTTAAAGCAAATATATATAATAAATATATAGGAGTCAGTGGTGCAGCTGAATAAACAGCTGGAGAAACCTATTCAACAGCCACATGGCTAAAATGTATCCGCCACAGGACCTCATTTAAGATTTATTGAAATCCTGGACGCAAATGATAAGAACAGACAAAGTCACCATGACACCAAAACCAAATCCTGTACTTTTTTTTTTTTTTAATTGTGATTTGGGTGAAGATTTACAGAGCAAATTCACTTTCCCTAGAGCAGTTTACATACACTTTGTCTCATGACATTGACCACAATTATTTATCACAATGCAACAGCTCCCCTCCCACTTCCTCCCCATAGTTACCTCTTTCCTGTGTTCATCCCTCCATGCACTCTGGCCCCCTGAGATGTCTCCCTGTGCATAAGCAGCCCTTCTTTCTCCCATGATTGTTCTCTCCAAGGAGTGTATCTACCTCAGGTAAATGTTCAACTCA
>NW_006922329.1:736763-794950 GCF_000298275.1 Orycteropus afer afer
CTTTGTTGCTGTTGTTTTAGTATATACTGAATATTTGTGCTTGCCCTTTTTTTTATTGTGATGTGAAGGTTTATCATTTTTCTTGGAGGTCATCCTATGATTTATAATTTTTTCCCCAAGTTTAGAACAGTCCATTCTATCTTGCAACTCTCTTAACTTCCTCACCATTTAGAAGTTCTGTAACTACACGGTATTTTCCCTCTTTTTGTTTGTAGTTGTCCTTCCTTGCCAATTGATGTCTCTGGTTCCCTGTTTACAACCTTGTAAACTTATTTTACTTTGGATGTGTCCATTGCTATGGTTTCTGGGTTATGTCATTTTGTGTATTAATGGTCAGATGTTATTTGCTATTTTTGCTTCTCTGTTCAAAGGACTCCTTTTAGCATCTCTTGTAAAGTTGGTCTGGTTTTAACAAATTCCCTTAGTTTCTGCTTATCTGTAAATCTCCTGATTTCACCATCATATTTGAGGGACAATTTTGCCGGGTATATAATTCTTGGTTGAAAATTTTCTCTTTCAGGGTTTTATATATACCATCCTATTGCCTTCTCTCTTGCATTGTTTCTGCTGAGAAATCGAAGCTTATTCTTACTGATTGTCCTTTGTAAGTAACTTTTTGTTTTTTCCTATGCTGCTTTCAGGATTCTGTCTTTGTCTTTGGTTTTGATCAGTTTGATGATGATGTGTTTTGGTGATTTTCTTTTGGGGTCTATCCTGTTTAGGGTTCATTGGGCTTCCTAAATGGATATATTCTCATCTTTCATCATATCAGGGAAGTTTTCTTCCAGCAAATCTTGGACAATTTTCTCAGTGGTTTTATTTTTCTCTTCCTGTTCTGGAATTCCAATGACACATAAGTTATTCCCACATGAACCTTAGGCTTTCTTCATTTTGTTTTGATTTTTTTTCTGATTGATCCCTTTCCAAAGAAGTATTCAGGTATTTGTGTTCTATCTCATTAATTCTGTCTTCCATTGCATCAATTCTACTCCTTTGGCCTTCCAATGTGTTATCTATTTCTAACAATTTGGTATTAATCTTCTGGATTTCTATGTGTAGATTTAGAATCATTTCTAATTTTTCATTTAATTTGTCGTTTTGTTCTTGTATTTTCTTCCAAAATTCTTCTGTGAATGAAAAGAAACCTTTCTTCCAAAGGTTTCTTCTGTGTTTTCTTTGGTCTGTCTCTCAATCCTTTGAAGATATCTAAATATACTTCTTTTGAATTCCTTATCAGAGAGTTCCAATGTGGCTTCTTCCTCAGGGATATGTTCTGGGTCTGTATCCTGTTCCCTTGTTTCTATCACTTTATCCTGCTTCTTTTTGTGGACTGTGATAGTCTGTCATCTCCATGACCTCGTGGTGTTGTTGTATTTAGATCTCTGTTAACTGTTTGTGAAGAGCAGCCAGGATCTTCTTGGTGGGTTATTATTGTTGGCCTGTTGGTGGAGAAGGAGGTAGTGGCTCTCACTCAGTAAGTGAAGTTTCAGGAGGTGTGGGTGTAGTTGTGTCTTATGGGGACTGTTGCTGTCTCCCACTCAGTTAGACAAAAATTACAATTGAATAACCATCAAAAAACTAAAAGCAAATGGACAAAAAACATACCATGTAATCAGACAGGAACAGTAACCATAAAAAGAAAAAAGGGAAAGAGAAGCAGATAAAAACAAGAAAACCTGCAATATCTGGGGATAAGGCACTAAGAGAAAAAAGGTAGAGAAGGAGAATAATGAAAAAAAATAAGAAAAATGCAAAAAGAAAAACAAGCAGTGCAGTTAACCATGGGACAAAAAGGGGAAAAAGATAAAAAATTAAGAAAAAAAAATTTCTTCAACCAGGAGCAGGGAAAAGAAATAAAGCTACAAACTAGGACCTGGGAAGGGCAGAATGAAGAATAATAGTAAAAAGGACATAAGTATGAATAATAATAGTAGTTTTAAAACAGACAAATAGAAGCAAACTAAACAACAGAAAAAAAAAGAAAGCGAAAAATAAAAATAAATAAATAAATAAAATTTTAAAAACTAGAAAAAAAAGTCAGCAGAGGACAGGGCAGGGCACCCAGGCTCCATCTGAGCACACAGACTGGGATGGAGTTCCTGCAGTCCCAGAAGGTGGGTGGGAGTTGGGTATTGCCGTACCTCCGTTCACCAAGCAGGTGTGGCGTATAAGAGTAACAAGAGGAATGTCGCACTTTTTCGGTCGTGCAGGTCCAGATTGTCTTTGGGGTTGCTGGCAAGCAGAACCTGTTCTTAAGGCCCTGGAATCTGTGAGAGCACTGTCTCTTTAAATATCCAAAATGGTCAAGCCACTTGTAAACATTCAAAATGGCAGTGTCCTCCAGACAGGCAAAAGTCCACAGCTCAGCTCACCTTTCTCTTCGCCTTCTCTGTTTATTCCCCAGCCACCAAAGCAGTCCTCCGTGCAGTCCCTGGCTAGCAGGGCTGGTTTTTAGGTTAATTCTTAGGTCCTACCACCACTCGGCACTCTCCAAGCTATCTGTGCCGTGCCCTCAGGATCGCTCAGAATCGCTGCCAGACCGCAGCTCTGTCTGTCTCCTTTTTTGGTATTTTCATGCAAATTTTTCTGATAGGTGTGGTTTAGTCCACTTCTGTATCCTTCCCTTCAAGGCTCAGGGGTCCAGTCTTATCTTCTGTGTCTGTGTTAATTGGTTTCCCTTTTCTTTGTTGAAGAGGGCCTGTGCAGTCTTTCTGCCTAGTCCGCCATCTTACCGGAACTTCCAATCTTGTACCTCTTATATGGTAATATTTGAAATGGTGAATTTTCCTTTACTCAGAACTGTTGTTGTTGTGTTGTTGTTGTGTGCCGTCGAGTCGGCCCCGACTCATAGCGACCCCTCCTTGGGTTTCCGAGGCAGTATCACTACGGAAGTAGGATTGCCCAACCTTCCTTCCGAGGAGTGGCTGGTGGGTTTGAACCGCCAGCCTTCTGGTTAGCAGTCAAGTGCTTTAGCCACTATGCTACCAGAGCTCCCTTACTCAGAACTAGAGGTTCCAATTGTTTGGAATTCAACAACTGGATTAGCTTTCATAATCCTGGAATTGCTAGTCATGCCCAGATAATATAAGAAACAAATGTTTTTATCTTATTTGGCATCTATCCTTTGGAAGGTCAAATAAATATACTTGTGATTAGCAACATGACTTCTTCACATACTTTAATTCTGAAAGTAGAAAAGTTTCCATTAATGGCAGTTTTGCCTAATTCATTCATCAGCTCTTTATTTAGCAATTATTATGTCCCAGGCACCGTGCCAGGTACTGAAAAAACAGCAATAGAAAAAGACAAAAGTCCCTGCCCTCATTAAGAATAATGGAGGAATACAAACAGAAAACAAGTAATATTTGTGGTGTGTCAGCTCACAAGAAGGAAGGAAGGAGATCAAAGGAGGGAGTGTTATGATTTTAAATAGAGTAGCCTCAACAAGAAGGCAACATTCAGCAGAGACCTGAAATTAGTAAAGGTCTTCCAGAGCAAGAGCATTCCAGGCAAAAGAACCAACAGAACCAAGAGCTCTGAGGTGCTAGCTTGTGTGGTGTGTTTGAGGAAGACTAACAAGGTCAGTGTGGCTGGGACAAAGTGCACAAGGCAGGATGGAACCGGACAGAAGGTCAGAGAGGGAAGGAGCATATGAAATTATACAGGAGCTTTGACTCCTGTAAGCTTTGGCTACTGTGACGCTGGCAACTTTGAAATGGTTGGATAGTTTGGAGAAGAAAAGAGAGATGATTTTACTTATGTTTAAAAGAGACCAATTTACTTAACTGTGTTGAGAATAGACTGAAGAGGGCAAGGGAGACAGATAGGAGGTTATTTTCACAGTTCAAGTGCAAGATAATGGCACCATGGACTAGAGAATATTAGTTATGATAGTGAAAAGTGGCTGGCTTCTGGTCATTTTTGAATGTAGAACTAACAATTTTCAAGTGGATCAGATGTGAAGCATAAGAGCAAGAAAGGAACCAAGAATGACTCCCAGATTTTTGGCCTGAGCAACTAAAAAACTACAGTTGTCATTTGCTGAGATAGGGAACTCAGATTTGGAGAAGTAGAAATCAGGCATTTAATATTGGCTACATTAAGTTTGACACTATCTATCTGTTTATTAGGTATCGAAGTAAAGATATTTAATAAGCATTTTTTCTTTATGATTCCCTTGTATCCTGAATATACTCCTTTCAGCTAAGGATATCTTTAGCAGTGAGACATATTTGCATTGCTATTCGATACAAAATACATTTATGAGCTTCTACAAGAAGTTCAGAACCTCTACACTACTTTCAGAAAAAGCAAACTAGTAACAGTAAGACTATCACTTCTGTGTTTATGACCTGCAGAGAGTCCCAAAATAGAACTAACTCTAGCTAGAGCAGCTGCAACAGGTCACCTAAGGGCAAAACAGTATAGGTTTAACTGCAGCTAGGTCTTAAATAGGCAATGGATTTAGGATCTCCCCTCTCCCCGATACCAAGTGCACATTGGTTGATTTTTCAAACACAAAGGAAGACAATGTTTCTTGTGCCAGTTATATATTTATGCAGGAAAAACTAGTTTAAAAGGCCTTAGCATAAATTGGCAATTAACCTCTGTTAGTCATGGCATTAGCACTAAGTAAGGCAGTGTAACAAATGAAAAGGAAGGAATGTATGGATAAATTTGGAGCAAATAGGGTAATGACAATGAGGAAATTTCAGGAAATACAAAACTCAAAGCAGAAGTTAACAACCCAAATACCTGCTAGGGAAAGGCAGGTAATTTCAATGTATAAAGCTGGCCTCATGAATAATAACAGGAAGTGGTAGGACTGCAGTAACTTGCAGGGCACAGGTTTCCTCCAAAGGAGATGAGACTCTTTATTGCCATACAAGGCTGGAAGTACAGTGCAGCCAGATCTTGAGTTATTTCCAAAAAAGCCAGAAATTTGGATATGTGTGTAAAATCTTCTGATTTTTATATGTTGGCATTTAGTTCATGTTTTCATAGAGCATTTTGTTAGCAGAACAAAATGTATGTGCAGGCTGGTTTTGGTCAATAGTTCCCCAGTTCCCAACTTCTAACTTTGCTTTTTACATACAAATAGTTTTAATTATTGACTGCAACGAAACCTTAAATCTCTACATAGTTGTATAACAACTATTTCTCATATGATACAGAAAGAAAACCATTCTTTTCTCTATATTACTAGGAGTTTCTAGTCCAATAAAAAAAAAAACAACTAATGTTTTAATAGAAAAGAAGAAAACAAAATAATGATACAATAGAAAAATAATCCCTTTCCTTGTAAGGATATTTAAAAATGAAAGTGATTGAATTTTGTTACTCTTTCTGCATGAATTCCAAATTAAAGTCTATGTTAAACTAAATACCATGTGGAGTAAGGAACATTCATTCTCTGCTACTTCCAAAACAGTTTAGTAGGTTGACATTTTGTAAAATTCTCCTGGAATGTTTTTTTCTAAAGAATCTTCCATTTCAGAAATTAAAGAGTCTGATGGGAAAGGACTGGTTCTGAGCAAAATGAACAAGAGGAAGGAGAGATTTTCATCATGACTAAGGCTATTCTTTATAGTCTTTCCTAGTAACTTACTTTCCCCATCATTGTATCTAGAACTCTTCACTGAAAAGCAAGAATACTGAATGTTTCATCTACATTTGGGGGAATGCACAAACTCAGTTATGACCCTATGATAACCTCTAAGCAAGAGTAGCCTAAGCAGGCAGCTGCATGCTTGCTGGGTTGTGATTTTAGAAGGACCTGGGAAGAGTTCCATCTTATAGGGAACCTTCCTAAGAGTCTCTTGCCTTATGGTGGCTTCATTTCCATTTGCACAAATAGATTTTCTAGGAGGTCTTCATATTTTTCAAAAACTTTTCCAAATTAATAGAGAGTATAGATTCTCCCAGAGTTGGAGAATATCTTGAAACCCTTATCAGCTAACATCTTAGGAGGAAGAGTGTCATAGTTGTCTTCTTTTTTTCCTTAGTAGGGGCAGGGAGCTGAGAGAGCAAAAACGTGAAGTAATGGCAGAAGCTCCTGAAGTCTGGAAAGGGGCCGAACTGAAGGTGGGAGGATACTACTCAATTCTGCCTAATGTTGGAGAGTAAGGAGAGTAAGGGTTCGGATATTGTTGTTGTTATGTGCAATTAAGTCGGCCAGACTCATAATGACCCCTCCTTGGGTTTCTGAGGCCATATCATTAGAGAAGTAGATTGTCCAAACTTCCTCCTGAGGAGTAGCTGGTGGGTTTGAATCTCCAGCCGTCTGGTTAGCAGTCAAATGCCTTAGGCACTATGCTACCAGAGCTCCTAGGGTTCAGATGGAGTCTTTAAATCACTTTGGTTGAATGCAAGAGGCAGCCTGGGAGGGCAATGTATAATGAGGTTCACTGTTCATTGCACAAATGTGTTTATGGGCTGTTGAGGACAGGGAGCATATTTTCTTTTGTGCTTCTTTGCAATGCTCTGTAGAGGGTTAAGCATAAGATTGGGCAATCTACTTCCATAGATTTCCGTCTCGGAAATCCAAGGAGGGGTCACTATGAGTCGGGTCCGACTCAATGGCACATAACTACAATAACAACAACAACAAATGCTAGTTTAAATGAGTGCAATATCATCAGGTGGATTTGTGACTCCAGTATCAGATGATTGTATATATTATTGCATATCTTTGTATATATTGTATATATTTTCAATTGACATCTAGAATTCATTATATTCTACAACATTGGAAGGTTCACACATGAATGCATTCCTAAAATTATTTAACAGATTTCTACATAGTTTCCTATTCCAGACACACCAGTAAGTCTGTGAGTTAAGTGCTGGAAGGGGTATTATTTTTAGATGATGTTTTCAATATAACTGAAATTTTCTCCTTATAAGCAATAAACATACTAATTTTAAAATATTTTAACAACAGTATTTATGAAACTTCTGTGTTTTTCTTCCTTCATAAAGCAGAGTAAGTATAAAGAACAAAATTTAATTATTTCATAATCACTGCAGGAGATCATTCACCATAGCAGTTGTTATGCTAACACCTTAGGATTATTGAAAGGAGTACAGCAAATAAACTGAGAAGCTGAACTATAGGAAAAAGAACACAGCATCAGTCTGGAGAAGAATCATTAACGACCTGCAATGGGCAGCTGACACAACCTTGCTTGCTGTAAATGAAGAGGACTTGAAGCACTTATTGATGAAGATCAAAGACTACAGCCTTCAGTATGGGTTATACCTCAACAGAAAGTAAACAGAAATGCTCACAACTGGACCAATAAGCAACATCATGATAAACAGAGAAAAGAATGAAGTTGTTAAGGATTTGATTTTACTTGGATCCACAATCAATACCCATGGAAGCAGCAATCAAGAAATCAAATGATGTCTTGCATTGGGTAAATCTGCTGCAAAAGACCTCATTACAATGTTAAAAAGCAGAGATGTCACTTTGAAGACTAAAGTGTGCCTGACCCAAGTCATGGTATTTTTAATCATCTCATAATACATGTGAAAGCTGGACAGTGAATAAGGCAAATATTTGATTAATGGTGACTTATGTGTTAACAAAGAATAATGGATGTACCATGGACTGCCAGAAGAACAAACAAATCTGTCTTGGAAGAAGTACAACCAGAATGCTCCTGAGAAGCAAGGATGGTCAGACTCCATCTCATGTGCTTTGGACATGTTATCAAGAGGGACAGTCCCTGCAGAAGGCCATCATGCCTGGTAATGTAGAGTCAGCAGAAAAGAGAAAGACCCTCAGTGCGATGGATTGACACAGTGACTGAAACAATGGGCTCAAACAGAGCAACAATTGTGAGAATGGTGCAGGACCAGTGTCTTGCTGTTTTACATAAGGTCGCTGTGACTTGGAACCAACTCAATGGCACCTAAAAGCTGCAAGGGCTTCTTGCTTTAAATACTTTGTACTTTGAAACCGCTATGGCTTCTTTTAGATCTTTTGCTTGCTTTTTATAATTTCTGTGTTCTTTCCTAACTATGACTTTTCAGTGGATCTTTTACTACCATCCTCCCAGCCAATCTTAATTTGTTGACTCTAATATGCAGTGGTCTGGGATAATCTAAATTTACTAGAATTTGTCTAATAACAATAGCTCATACTTACTGTGCACTTTCTATGCACTAGACTGTGTTCTGCATTTTAAAATAGATTATGTTATGTTTAACCCTCAGGAATCCTATGATAAATATACTATTTTACAAATGAGAAACTGAGATGCAGAGAGGTTGAGAAACTGACCCAAGGTCATCAAATTTGTTCCCTGGCCACTGACCCCTGTACACCATGCTATGGATAGTTTTCAACAAAAAGATTGAATGATTTTCTTGTGAATAAAATGCATGGATTGCGATGCATGGATTGTGTGATACCCTTTGTGTTTATCTAGAAGTCTTTAAAAAAATTTCCCTCTGAGCCTCAGCTGTGGTCTCGATACTTCGTGTTGCCCTTGGAATGACCTCTGAATAAGTCAGCATTAGGATATTTTCATTGAGTCCTTAAACTAACTGTCATCAATTCCTATTCATGTTGACTCTATAGGACAGAGTAGAACTGCCTCATGGGTTTTTAAGGCTGTAATCTCTATGGAAGCAGACTGCCACATCTGTCTCCCATGGAGGTCTTGGTAGGTTTGAACTGCCAATCTTTTGTTTAGCAGCTGAGCACTTAACCACTGAGTGGCCCTGAGAGGTGCAAATGATTAAACACTCAATGACTAGTCTAAAGTTTGGTGGTTTGAACCCACCCAGAGGCACTGAAGAAGAGAGGCCTGGCCATGTGCTTCCAAAAGTTCACAACCTTGAAATACTATGGAGCAGTTCTACACAGCACACATGGGTATCCTTGCATCAGAGTCATCTCAATGGCAAGTAATGACAACGACAAAAACAAAGGTATTTTAAACTTAGATAAGACATCTACTTTTTTCTGATTTGTTTTAGAAAATGAGTATGGTTCTTATGTTCATCTAGTCCCATGATAGATAAGTCAAAATCAAAATTTATTCTTTTTTTTTTTTTTTTAGGAAATTCAAAATTTTCTATAGCTTGATAAGAAAATAGCCTGGGTGGTACAAAGTGTTAACACACTTGGCTGCCAACCAAAATGTGGAAGGTTCAAATCCACCCCGAGGTACCTCAGAAGAACAACTTGGTGATCTACTTCCAAAAACTCAGCCATTGACAACCTTATGGAGCATAGTTCTACTGACACCTGAAGTCATCATGAGTCAGAATTCACTCAATAGCAACTGGTGGTGGTGGACAGAGAGATGAAGGGACATGTTAACTTCACTCCCACCCCTGTTTTATAGATAAGAATGTTAATGACTTGGGGGAGGATACATGGAAAGTTATGAGGGAAAAATGAGTTTCAAGGAGTTTGGGTCATGGGAAAAGTTGATGAATGGAACTTGGTTATTTACTCTGGAATTCAGCAGGTGTCACTTGGAGAACTTTAGGGAGAGAATGACATTCCTATGGATTTGCTAACATAGGGTTGGAAAGGATAAGCCTGAAATGAAAAAGCACCTGTAAAAACCTTCTGGCAAAAATTCAGCCCTTCTCACAAATAACAAAGACCTCATGCTGCTGTGCTCCCTGCTGGCGCAGGTGTTGGTTCTATGGGGAATGTCTGTTGGTGATTTCTTTGGCACTTTGTAAGACGACATTATAGGATTTCAGGATAGTAGTGTTTTCTACTGACTTACTCTTTAACTCTTTCAACTTCATGTAAAACTCCGATTATTTAAAAAAAAAAAAAAAGAAGAAGAAGAAGAAGAAAAAGAGACATCTATCTTTTTCCTATTGCCTCATCAGATTAAACCCACTGCCATTGAGTCAATTTCAAGTCATAGCAACACTATAGGACAGAGTAGAACTGTCCTGCATGGTTTCCAAGGCTGTAAATCTTTATGGAAGCAGACTGCCTCATCTTTCTCCTGCAGAGTGGCTGGTGAGTTCGAAGCATGGATGTTTTGGTTAGCAGCCAAATGCTTTAACCACAGAACCACCAGAGCTCTGAGGGCCATCTTGTTTTATTCTTGTCAAATAATTATGGATCCTGGGTGTTTAGTCATCTATTGGAATCTGTGTTCTTACTCTACAACAGTGTTTCATCAAATGATTATACTGATTTATCACTTCTTATGGAAGAAAAATGTAGTCATTTCTTTTGTTCCAGTGACTTGAAATATACAAAAATTCCTTGCTGCTAGATAATCTACCACTTTTAAATTAGATTATTAGTCAGCATTCCTATTTACAAATGGGACAGTGGTTGGGTGAATCAAAAATGTCAATTTCAAGTCCAGCTCATATACTAGATGGAATATTTCTTTGCATAAATTCTCTAGGTCTTACTTTGTTTTTTCCCAGATGCTGTCTTCATAGCTCAGCAATTCTATCCAACAAAGATAGGCACATAAGGGAAGGCAAAATAAGGACTTAGCTGGGAGACAGCACCATGGAAACAGACTACAGCAAAAGAGGAAGAGACTGTATTCTGTTGTGGGTTGGGCATGCTGATGGCAAGATTTCTATTGCTGTGGATTCCTTCTCCTTTCTACACCCTAGGGATGGAGAAGGAGTACAGAAATATTACAACAGAAGCTGAAGGTACCACCCTCCGAGGAACATCTGTGCAAAGAGAGTGAAAGTAGAGGCCTACCCATCCTCCATGCCCCACAGCACATACGCAATCTGCTCTGTGTGCTTAAGAGTGAGTTTTGGAATCAAGTTTCCCTGAATCCATATCCATCCAAATTACTAAAAGTCACTTACCCGTTCAAAGCTTCCATTTCTTTTTCTCTGAAATCAGGATGATATTTTCCTCATTGGATCATTGTGAGGATTCAACAAGAAGTTTCTGGCAAAACACATAGAGCTTGACACATAGCTCAAGAGAAAAGCTGTGGAGGAATTCGTTTTTGTTTCTAAAGTATCTATTATATAAAATGTTGGCAAATTGTTCACTCACTATGGATTAGGCAAAGGGAAAAGGATAATAGAGCAATGGTACCAAAGGAGGCAGAGGGTAAACACAGAACTGTAAATAAACAACCCCAGAGAGAGAGAGCTTGAATAATCTCAAATGGAAGGAAGCAGACAAAGAAGCAAAAAGAACACTTAGGTAAAGAAAGCCCCAGGCATAACAATGACGATTGTAAGAAAAGAATAGGATTCTAGCATTCTAGTCATGTTTTTTTCTGTGCTTTGTTTTCTCACTTTTGTCTCATGCTTAGCTTCATCTCATACATTTGGTCGTACCCCTTCCCTTCCTTACGAAAACTTCTACTACGTTTCTCCCATTTCCTCCACCGCCTTGCTCTTCTCTCAAGCCCATTTTCTTACTCTCCGTTTTTACCTATGCCTCCACTGTCATTCATTTCTCTTTTGCTGTTCTCTTTAAGCATTGTTTTCTCTAGCCTGCTGGTTACTTTCTTTTGTCCCTTCAAGGGACAAAAAAACCTGTCTTTTCTCCACAAAATGATTCTCTTAATAGCCTCTTTATAGGGAGCTCTGGTAGCATAGTGGCTAAGGCACTTGACTGCTAACCAGAAGGCTGGCGGTTCAAACCCACCAGCCACTCCTCAGAAGGAAGGTTGGGCAATCCTACTTCCGTAGTGATACTGCCTCGGAAACCCAAGGAGGGGTCGCTATGAGTCGGGGCCGACTCCACGGCACATAACAACAACAACTGTAGTTAATTATTTCTTGTCTAATTTTTATTATTTGTGTCAATTGGAGATGCTAATCAAGGATCATTGACCTCTACATGTGCTAAATGTGTATGTCTGCTTATAGACCTTCAGATTTTTTATATTTCAAAACCCTTATTAAAACAATAAAGGTGTATTCAATACTGTTTCATATGAGATAACTAACAAGCACAATGTCTTACCTATAATGATATTTAAAGTGGTTTTTCATCAATCAAAGATATTTTGGAATATAAAAGAGTTAAAAATTGTCCATGGCTATTTAACAGTTACTCAAATTACTTATCGTCTGCATATCTCAGGTTGCATAGTCTCATCTATTTTGGTCATGTTGTAAGAAGGGACCATTCCCTGGAGAAGGATGTCAGGCTTGGTAGGGTGGAAGGTCCACGAAAGAGGGGGAGGCCTTCAACGAGATGGATTGACACTGTGGCTGCAATGATGGGCTCAAGTATAGCAGGGATTGTGGGGCTGGTGCGGGATCGGGCAGTGTTTCGTTCTGCTGTTCATGGGGTCGCTATGAGTCGGAAACAACTCGACGGCACTTAACAACAACAATAACAAATTACTTAATCACCAAAAACGATTTCTCTTATCCTGGTCCAGTTAATTGAAGACACTCAGCTCTCACTGCAGTGGATTCAGATCTGACTCATAGCAACCCCTCCTTGTGTTTCTGAGGCGGTATCACTACGGAAGTAGATTGCCCAATCTTCCTTCTGAGGAGTGGCTGGTGGGTTTGAACCGCCAACCTTCTGGTTAGCAGTCAAGTGCCTTAGGCACTGTGCCACCAGTGCTTTTTTTTTTTTTTTTTTTTGTTATGTTCCGTTGAGTCAGACCCGACTCATAGAGACCCTTCCTTGGGTTTCCGAGGCAGTATCACTACAGAAGTAGATTGCCCAACCTTCCCTCTGAGGAGTGGCTGGTGGGTTTGAACCGCCAACCTTCTGGTTAGCAGTCAAATGCTTTAGGCACTATACCATCAGAGGCTTTTATTGGCCTAGATTATCCACTAAGACTATCTAAATGAGGCCGCACATTGTCAACGCAGACTTTATCTTGAATAAGGGTGTAGATGTGCATAAATGAATGATTTAATGGCAAGCAAGGATCTAGTGTACTCTGGATTCTGCTTTGGGATGGTCATGCTGAGTGAGTGGACCTTTCTCTACCCCCATGGACTCTTCCTCTAGTCTATTCATTGAGATAGTAAAGCAGATTTGTTATAATTCAATAAAGAGGAAATAATTAATTTGTGTTTGAACTCTGAATCTGGCAAAGTCTATTCTTTTTTTAAATTTTGCTTTTGGTGAAAATATACACAGCAACAATTTTAACAATTTCTATATGACAGTTCAATGACAGTGGTTACATTCCTCACACTGTGTCACCATTCTTGTTGCCTCTGTTGTTGTTATTTGCCGTCAAGTCAGCCCCAACTCATAGAGACCCCTCCTTGGGTTTCCGAGGCAGTATCACTACAGAAGTAGGATTGCCCAACCTTCCTTCTGAGGAGTGGCTGGTGGGTTTGAACCGCCAGCCTTCTGGTTAGCAGCCAAGTGCCTTAGGCACTATGCTACCAGAGCTCCTCTACCTGTATTATTTTCCTACCATTGACTTAGACTCACTACCCCATAAACTATTCATCTATGCTTTGAAATTAATGTTGTCAATGTGATCTGATGTAGACAATTCTTTAAAAGAGAATAATAATCAAGACAAACATTGCTTACTAATTCAGCTAAGCTATTGTTTACTATAAAGATAACTTCAGGGGATAATTTTGGTTTGAGGCTCAAAATTGCTCACAGGGCAACATGTTTGGGGTTTCCTCTGGCCTCAATTGGTCAAGTAAATCTGTATTCTGCAAATTTGAAATTCTATTCCACATTTTTCTCCTGTTGGTCAGGATTCCTCTGCTGAGTCCTTGATCAAAATGTTCAGTAATTATACCATCCAGTTCTTCTCATGGTAAAGGAGGCAGTTAGAGCTGCAATTCAATTTTTTTTAGTTTCATGGGTCTCATTCTTCCTCTACTGCTCCAGGCAAATAGAGACCAGTTGTATTTTGAATGATCACTGTTAATTGTGTTGTTGTTATGTGTCGTCCAGTTGGACTGACTCATAGCAACTCCTCCTTGGGTTTCTGAGACAGTATCACTACAGAAGTAGATTGCCCCATCTTCCTGCTGAGGAGAATGGTCACTAGTAAGTGGCAAAATTTATTCTTACAGGCTAGACTCAAATCACTCTTGGGGAAGCCACAATAAGAATTTGTTCCCAATGTACTAACATATCACACTTGCCCATATGTGTTCACATGCTTTTAGGAATTCCTATACCTCCATCTCTGAAATGGAGGAAGCTTTATATAATTTGATTTGGGGAAAAAAAAAAAAAAATTGGTTAATAGTATAAAATCCTGGGTTCTGACCCTCATGCTTCCTCTACCTTTCCCAGTGACTTGGGGTATTTACTTTGCTCCCTTTATCGCTCTGTTCTCATCTCTGAAGTAAGCTTGCCATGTATAACAGGTTACTGAGGATAACAGGAGAGCTGGATGACCATACAGGCATGAGAATCATCTCTGAGCAGTTCATTTTGTGAAATGAAATGTTACTGATGCTTATAACAAGATTGGGACAGCCACAGTAGTGATCTGGTCTAATCTTTACAAATCTCTGAAAGCCACAACTACACAGATTCTTGAGCAGGACAACTTTTCTTGTCATTTATTTGCTGTATGATCTTGGACAAGTTAGCGCTTCGGTTTTCTCATCTTTAAAATGGGAATAATAACAGTATCCACCACATAGGACGGTTGTGAGAATTAACTTAGTTCACTAGTGAGTCAAGTTCTTAGACAACCTTAGACTACCTGATATAATGTGCCTTATATAAATGATGGCTATTACCCTGAGGGTACAAAGGTGTTACCAAAGATGCAGGGATGGCTCTTACCCCCAAGGTGGATGGGTCCCCGCATGTCCTCATCTCTTCTCTATACTCTTTAAAAGCAAGATAATAAAGTGTGTGTGTGTGTGGGGGGGGGGGGAGTTGTTCTTCACATTTTTGCATTTTCTTTTGGTAATGTGTACCCTTCAATTTGATTTTAAACATTCTGTGCACAACATCAGTCAGAAGTTAGTCCATATCCTCTCCATAAATGAGACATCAGTTATTAAAACTGGGCTTTTGAACACACTATTCATTCCTCTTCTATAATAGGTCATTTTCTCCCTGAGGAATTGATAAATCCCACCTAGAGACTATTAAGGAAAAGGACATGATGTGGAATCTTTTTGGATTCTAAGTTTTCGTGGTCTACTATCTTTTAAGAATGTTTCACTTTGGCTGATCATTTTAATGAAGTTTATTACAAAGTGCGGAGATAAGCAGCTTTTTTTTAAAAAAAAATTTTACTGTGGTTTGGATGAAAGTTTACAGAGCAAATTCACTTTCCATACAGCAGTTCACATACACTTTGTCTCATGACATTGACTGCAATTCCCCACAATGCAACAGCTCTCTTCCCACTTCCTCCCCATAGTTAGCTCTTCCCTGTGTCCTTCCCTCCCATGCACTCCTGCCCTGCCCCCAGCTGTCTCTCTGTGCATACACAGCCCTTCTATTCTCCCATGATTGTTCTCTCCAAGGAGTGTATCTATCTAGTGTAAATGTTTGGCTGGAAGCCACAGGAGTGGGTTCAGTTCCAGACCTGAAGGGCAGCTAGGGGCCATAGTCTCAGGGGGTTTCACCAGGCTATATCAGACCAGCAAACCTGGCCCCCTCCTCCATGATTTTTTTTAAATGATTTTGAGTTTTTTTCTACATTCTTCTCCCAATCTGTTCAGGATCTCCTGCATATGTTCCGCCTCCAGTGGTTGACAGTGATAGCCAGGCACCATCTAGTTCTTCTGGTCTCATAATCATATAGGCTGAGGATCTTATGGTGTACCAATCCCTTGGACTAATTGTTTCCATGAGTTTTTGGTTTTCTTCATTTTTCTTTGCTCTGTATGAGGAGAGACCCATTGTTGCCTCTAGATGGCCACTTGCAAGCTAGATAAGCAGCTTTAAGAATTGTGTATATAACTGAAATTCAAAAGTATCATGGAAGCCTTCTGGTCCTTCCATTACTTTTGGCATCTCTGGGCGTTGGAGGAAGCATCAAGATAAACAGTGTTCGCTCCTGCTTCCCTGTGACACCACCTTCAGCTGTTCCTGGAAATGACCTTCAAATTGGCCTTCCTATCTCTACATTACAGTTTCTCTGACATTTTGCTGCCAAATTGATCCACATTCCTGGATTAGCACTTTTCTCAGGTCAATTCACTGCTCAAAAATTTCTAGTAGTCCCTTGTTTACATCCAAATTTAAATTCTTCTCTTGGATTTTCATTGAAGTTCACAAGCTAGAATGCATGCTTCTCACTTCTTTCAGGTCTGTTCAAATGTTACCTTGTGAGAGAGGCCTTCACTGACCACCCTAAATGATATAGTACCCATCTCCCATCTCTTCTTAACCTCTTACCTTGCTCTGTTCTCCATATAGTATCTATCACTACCTGATGTGTGATAGGTGTATTTAATTGTTATTCTCCTTATCAGAGCTCTGATGGCATAGTGGGAAAGGCATTTGGTTGCTTAACCAGAAAGTCAGCGATTCAAACCCACAAGCTGCTCCATGGAAGGAAGATGGGACAATCTACTTCTGTAAAGATTTACAGCCTCAGAAATCCAACAGGGGTTGCTGAGTTGGAACCCATTCGATGGCAGTGAGTTTTTCTTTATACTAAAACATAAAATCTATGGTGGCCAGGACTTTGCCTGCTTTGTTCTAAGTTCTCCAGATCACTAGATCAGTGCCCAGTGCATAGTTGTTGTTGTTATGTGCTGTTGAGTCGGACCCAACTCATAGCCACCCCTCCTTGAGTTTCCTAGGTGGTATCACTATGGAAGTAGATTGCCCAACCTTCCTTCCCAGGAGTGGCTGCTGGGTTTGAACCACCAGCCTTCTGGTTAGCAGTCAAGTGCCTTAGGCACTATGCTGCCAGAGCTCCTCAGTGCATAGTAGAAGCTTGATAACGTGTATTAAACATGCTACCATTAAGTTAGGAGACCTGGTAGCATAGTGCCTAAGGCACTTGACTGCTAACCAGAAGGCTGGCGGTTCAAACCCACTAGCCACTCCTTGGAAGGAAGGTTGGGCAATCCTATTTCCGTAGTGATACTGCCTCGGGAACCCAAGGAGGGGTCGCTATGAGTCGGGGCCGACTAGATGGCAAATAACAACAACAACAACCATTAAGTTAATTTCCACTCATGGCAATCCCATGTATTTGCACAGCTCCATAGGGTTTTCTTGGCTGTAACCTTATGGAAGCAGATTGTCAGGCTTTTTGTCTGTGGAGCCGGTGGGTGGGTTTGAACAGCTAACCTTTAGGCTAATAGCCAAGAGAAGAAACTGTTTGTACCACCCAGAGACCTATATAATATATGATTATATATAAATTAATATGTGCATATACCTGTGCTACAGTTGCTATTAGTTGTTGTCGAGTCTATTTTCTACTCAAAGCAACCCAATGTGACAGAGTAGACTGTCTTATAACGTTTTCTTGATTATAATCTTCATAGGAACAGCTCATCAGATCTTTCTCACAGGGAGACTCTGAGTAGATTTGAACTGCCAACCTTTTGGTTAGCAGCTGAGTGCTTAAACATAGTGCCACTAGAGCTCTTTGTGCATATATATGTATATGTATCCCAGACTACAAGTTCCATTAAAGCGACTCTGTCAAAGTCAGTGCTGTCATAAGTAGGTTTTAACCTAAGTTGAATACTTTTATTATTACAATTATTATTGCTTTTTATCATCAGTATATGTATAAATCCAATCTTTGTCTTTGAGGATTAGAAACATTACATATAAATTTACAGATATATTTTAATATATACATAAAAACCAAAACCAAACCCACTGCCATCGAGTCCGTTCTGACTCATAGAGACTTTATAGGATAGAGTTGAACTGCCCCATAGGATTTCCAAAGTGATAAATCCTTACAGAAGCAAATTGGCTCATTTTTCTCCTGCAGAGGCTGGTGCGTTTGAACCGCCAATCTTTTGGTTAGAGCTGAAGGCCTTAATCAGTGTGCCACCAGAGCTCCTAACATATAGTAAAACCCATTGCCCTCGAGTTGGATCCAACCCATAGTGACCCCTCCTTGGGTTTCCGAGATGGTATCACTATGGTAGATTGCTCAACCTTCCTTCTGAGGAGTGGCTGGTGGGTTTGAACTGCCAGCCTTCTGGTTAGCAGTCAAATGCCTTAGGCACTATGCCACCAGAGCTTCCAATGCATTAAAAAATAAATAATAATAAAAAAATACACAAACCATAAAAATTTACACTGGAGGGCTTTCTCAGCTGTAATCTTATGAAAGTAGATTGCTAGGTTTTTTTCTCCGTGGAGCTTCTGGGTGGGTTTGAACTGCTAACCTTTAGGTTAATAGCCAAGAGAGCAGACTGGTCTATGAAAGAGAGTTGCACAACATTTCCATTTTGTCACTTGTGGTAATGCCTCTTCTTGTGTAAGGTCCTGGATCATCTGGATTATCCCTGCAAATGGGGATGGAATTTCTAGTCAGAAAATTAGTGAGAGTGGTCTGTAGGATCTTTTGCTTTTTTCCTTCATATATTTTGTGATAACATCTCACAACCTTCTGAACCTGCCTATGGCAAAACTATCTGTGTTTGGGTCTAGGTTTTCAATAACTGAAGCACCCTACATTAGTTTAGAAAAAAAGCTTCAGCTAATCCTTTCCCTGTAATAATTTTTGACAACTTCTCCCCTTCCTCTTCATTATGCCTCTTTTCAGCATCTTTCCTCAAAATCTGTCAACTGATCTGTCACTTCCCCTTGTTCATGACCAATGAGCTGTTCTACATCAGTGATACACTCTAGTCAAGACTTTATCTCACCACTGCTGCTACCACTTTGCCTGTTCATCCTGCACCGAGTACAGTGCCCAACATGATTCCCTGTGCCCTGGATTCAGCCTGTTCCTGGGTTGTTGCTCCCAGTGCAGCCTGATGAGCAGAATCTACTGGCAACACCTTCACATGCTGTTCCAATAGTGTGGCCACTACCATGAAGACTAGTTTTGGGACCAACTGCTGGAGGCCTAACTGGTCATGATGATCCTACCCTCTGAAGCTCCTGGACATGCTGTACTCCACTCTTCTGGCATCTGTCCTGGTAGTGCCAAAGGTTTATCCTGGGCAGAGGTTCCACTAGGCTTTGTCTATAGCTCTTTATCAAAGTTCCCCCTCCTCCCCACTGCCCACTTCCAGGATACAACTTTCTTTTCTCTTTTCCTGCTTACTAGTTTTTAACATTAGCTCTGTCTTCAAGGTATAGTTGGAAAAAGCAGACCAACTGTTTCCAAGAAATGCTGGAATACACTCTCAGTGTGTCCAGATACCTAGCTTGCCTTGGGGAGAAATGTATCTATCCCACTAGGCTTAACCGAACTGACTGTACAAATACCCTGACCAAAAACACAACCAACCTGCTTCACATCACCAACTTTCTAGTGGTATAGAAGTCTCTTGACTTCCACACCAGCAATGTCCACAGACCCAACTTTCAGAGGCAAATGCAAACACATTATGGTCATTCAGTTAATATGTCTATGACTGCTACATCTGAAACATTCACCTTCATGGATTTCAGATCTCAAGATCTTCATAGTCTTCTTTCCATGGTATTGGACCTTGGTGACAGACTCATGGATAGGATCCAAGAAATGGTCAATCAATTCACGGTAGTCTCCTAAAAGGAATTAGACCCACATTACCCACTTTTCTCTATCACCCAAAATGAGTCAGCTTTTCAGTAATTTATCTAGCTCTTTCAAAAGACCTGTAACTTATAAGGAAAATACTTTGACATATAGGAAATCCTGGATAGAGTGGGAGAAAAATGTGGAACAAAACTTAAAATCATCAAAAGGATCAGGCTTCCTGGTCTGATGGAGACTGGTGAAACCCCCAAGACTGTGGCTCCTAGTCACCCCTCAGGCTGGGAATTAGACTCACTCCTGTGGTTTCCAGGCAAACAATCGATAGGCCTACAAGGTGAACGTTTACACTGGGTAGGTAAATTTTTTAGAAAAATCAACATGGGAGATCAGAAGGGCAGCATTTGCACAGAGATAGCTCAGAGGGCAGGAACGCATAGGAAAGATGGGCACAGGGAAAAGGTAAACACAGGGAGGAAGTGGAAAGAGAGCTCTTATATTATAGGGATTGTAATCAAATGTCATGAAACAAAATGTGTATGAAATGTTGAATGGAAAATGTATTTGCTCTGTAAACTTTGATTTGTACCTTGTTATCCCATTTCCGCTCCAGGGGAAATTTAGAATAATTCTTAACCTGAGTCTGTCTATTCATAGCCCTAACTCTATCATGGTAACTGCCCTTCTCCCTGCCATCCGAAGGTCCCTCTGTTTTGAATTGCTTACACTTCCCAGAACACACCATGCTTTCTCACACTTTGGTGCCTCTGCAAATCCCATTTCTTCATCCTAGAATGTCCTAGCCCAGCTTGTCTGACTGGCAAATTCCCAGGCATCCATAAAACCTCTACTGAAGCACAGTCTCTTTGACTTCAGACACCACTTAAGGAGAGCTCATCACTCCTTCCAGTGTGCCACCCTTGTGCCTACTATACACCTCATTTTTCACCCCTCATATCATTAAATGTCTTATCTCCCATACAGGATTGTAAATGTCATAATAGCAATGACCAGAGCCAGGGTCAGGGATTATTTATTTAACTCTGTAGTCCTGGTGCTAATAGTGTCAAAATTATGTTAGGTACTTAATGTTTATTGCATAATTGAGTAAAAGAATGAGCTCCTAATAGATTGCCAAATCAAAGCCTAGTCCATTACATCTGATTATTCATCACATCCCCTGGGTCTAGCACATGCCTACTAAATTCTCTGGGATAAGGGGATTAAATGACTGAATGTGTTTGAAAAGAGCAATTTTCTTGTTCATTTCTAATTTTCTCTGTGATCAGTACTTTTCCCAGTGGAAAATCAGCTTCCTTCCACGGGCTCAATTCTGAGTTCCCAGAAGTTGTTTTCCCTATAATGTTACTCTGCCTATCTACTTGTTGGCTGAAGTTGAATTTTATGTATATGCAAAACTGAAAGAAGAAAAAAGCAGACAGGCTTACTAACTGAATGAATGGACCCCCCGAGGAGATTAGTGTTTAAAGTCAATATGGCTCTGGTCTGCTTGGAAATTGTGACTGTTAAGTGTGATAATATTTGCGAAAGGATTTTATAAAGAGATAAATGTATAGTAAAATCGATAGTGATACACTATAGTAATAAAGTTTGAGAGTAATGTCTCCCAGAATTTACCCTGTTCCTTCTCCCTAAAAGCCCAAAGAGTAAATTGTAAATCTTTCTATTTGACCTTCATGCAGGTTTGGCATCATCAATATTTAACAGAGTGAGAAGCATGTAAGCAATTGAATATACTATTTTAGAGGTCTGTAAGAATTAATATAATTTTCCAAAGTTTGCCATTTATAAATAAACCACTTAAGAGTAGGTAAACTGCAGTTTTTCTTTATGTTAAACAAAAAATATATAAAATAGAAATAATTATAGTTGTTGTATATAAAACAACATACTGAGAAAACTTCCTTACCCATGTATCTGTTACTTTGCTTAAATTTAATGATTCTTTGTTTCTCCTTGTGAGAAAAAAAAGCCATTTTTTCTTATATTTAAGGTGTAAATTAATATTACTAACTTGCCAATCACAAACTATGACTTTTAGTACTTAGGTTTTCTTTTTAATCATGAAAAATAATAGCATATTTAGCTTCTGCTAAAGTATTGTAAAATATTTTAAGTGAAAAGAAGTATTAGGTTATATAAAATTGATTTTTTTTTTTCCTGCAAACTTTTTTTTTGAGTATCAGTTGTATGGTACTCATGAAAAAAGAAAAAGAGTAAAATGGTATGAAAATAATCACTTTAAAAGAGGGAGGAAGGAAAAAAATGTGTGAAATATCCAAGGTGGTGTAATGGAAAGCATAGGGAAATTAGATTGGGAATCAGGTAATTGGGGTTCTGGTTTTGTCTTTGCTACTAATTAGCCCTTTTTGTTTTAGTTTATTCTTCTAAACACAGAATGTGTTTTCTCAAGTGGATTTGAATTTGATAGCTTTAGAAGACAAGTTTAGCAGAATATTTCTTGCTGGCGCCAAATCAGACCGTGGTTCTTCTGAAAGCATGTTATTGGGTTGATTCTTTACTGTCCAAAAACCAAACCAAGCTCACTGCCATGGAGTCGGATCCAACTCATAGTGACCCCTCCTTGGGTTTTCAAGGCAGTATCACTAAGGAAGTAGATTGCCCAACCTTTCTTCGGAGGAGTGGCTGGTGGGTTTGAGCCCTCAGCCTTCTGGTTAGCAGTCAAATGCCTTGTTGTTTGCCACTGAGTTGATTCTAAGTCATAGCGACCCTACATGACAAGAGTAGAACTGCCCCATAGTGTTTCCTAGGCAGTAATCTTTATGGGAGCAGATGCCAGGTCTTTTCTCCTGCTGAGCAGGCTCCGTGGATCCAATCACGACCTTTCCTTTAGCAGCGGAGTGCTTAACAGTGGCTTATCCAGGGTCCTTACTGTTTTATATTAGAACACCTATGGATATTTTTCTTCCTTTTTTGGATATGTAACTAGGCAAAATTCTACTCTTTGCTGCTGGTTCTCTATGGCAAAGCCTCCTACACTTCAGGCTCCATAGGAGCCCAGGAGATCAGGAAAGAGTCACACCGAAGCTTGAAACACTCACTATTTGCCATTACTATAAACCCAAGGGTGGGGATGTAGGTTGGACTCTGCTACACATGAAGTAGTCTCTTCAGGAGGTTGCTATGACAATTTGCAAACAATAGGGCCAAAGGGACTCCAGCAGGAGGTGGCTCCCTTCCTATTTGAATTGAGCCTACACTCCATCAGGCTTGTACACTTGGTTCACGAAAGGGGCCACCAATACAACGGGACAGAGCATAATGGACTCCAGTCCCCAGGAGAACTTTAGAGACAGGGAACCTCTCAGGGAGGAAGCGTGCGGCATATTCTCCTGTGTTGTCATCTGGGATTTTTTTTTTTTTTTTTTTTTCCCTTCTTTTGCCTCCATACTGTTGAAGTGGCAAAACCTATATGACCTTAGACAAAGGCGTGTGCCAAACACTGGGCGTGCAGTTGTGAGATGGTCGAAGTTTTTCCATGTTTAAGGGAAAGAGGGCCTGTAGACGGCAAACCAAAAGGGCAGGGAAATTCTCACTGTGTGTGGGAAGGAAACTAGGAGACTTCTCTATGAGAGCAATTAGAGGAGTCCAGCAAGGGTGAAAGCTCTCAATTGCTAACAGGAAAGGTTATCCGTGACTGCAATTCACCAGCCTCTCTGGGGAAAAATATGTGATAGTCTGCTTCCGTAAAGATTTACAGTTTTGGAAACCCTATAAGACAGTTTTACTCTGTCCTACAGAATCATCGCTGTCAGTCGGACCTGACTTCACAGTTTGATTTGGTTTGGTTTTCTCCCTTATGCCAGAGAGCTGAAAGAAAGGTGTGTCTCTCCCAGTGGCCGCTGGGGGAAAGACTCGGAGTTGTAAGGAAATGGGAGGTGTCTCTGATGTTTATTTTTGCCTAGCAACCCACAGCCAACTGCTTCCCCTGCTGCCTTCCACACGCGCCACTCTGCCTCCTCTTGTCCTAGCGACTGGAGAGCGGTCACTTGGTGTCAGTAAATCCGGGAGGGTGTGTGTGGTGGAGGTGGTGGTAGGAGGGCGCCCCCTCCTTACCCTACATCCAGGGTCACACGGCTAAGCTGCAGGGGCTTGAATCTTAGAGGTGATCTGTCCAAACTAAGTTATCTACATGAAAAATTATTGGCAGAGGGTATTAAGTCACTGGGACCGGAAGGGGGGACAGTATTGTTTTTGAGCAGCCATTAGGTTCAAAAAACTGAAGATGCATTTGTGTTTAGGGGCGCGCATTGATGGAGAGGGATTTCTGCAGCGATTTCAGTAGGAGGGAAACAGTGGTAGGTTGCATTGTAGAGAAAAGGAGGGGCGCTGCAGGAGCTGGAAAGGCCGAGGTGGGGAAAAGGTTGCTAGTGGGGGATTCTAGGGGAGCTGGGCAGACTCCGCCCGGAGAGGGAGGTAAAGGGCTAGCTCAGGCTGCAGAGTTTTCCGGGGAGTGGAGGGGTGGTTATGCAGATGATTTGGTGAGGGGAGGGACTCCTGTGGGTGGTTGGTTGGGGGTGGGGTGTACAAGAGTGTGTGTGGCTTGGAGTTGGGGGGAGTCCGGGGGAGGGGCTTGTAGCAGTAGTGAAGGGGAGCGGGGGCGGGGTTGCCCTCTGGGTATGCGCTGTGCGCGGGCGCCTGAGTGTGTGTCTGTGTGTGTGCGTGTGTGTTGCAGGGGTGCGCGCGTGCGCGCGCAGGAGGAAGCTCCCGAGTGAGTCGGTCTTTGCGGCCCAGGCCGCTTCCCTGAGCCCTTATGTGAGGGATTCGGGGAGGCGAGCGGTGCGCAGGGGAGGGCGAGGCATGTGCACGGGCCGGAGGGTGCTGCAGCCGCCCGAGGAAGAGGAGGACGGTGGCGGCGGTGGCGGCGGCGGCGGCGGCGGAGAGGAGGAGACCTGGGTGCTCGCGGCGGCGGGCCCCGGCCGAGGGGATGCAGCGGACTGTGTGTGTCTGGCTGTAGTTGACTCGAGGCGTCGAGAAGGCGCCGGAGACCCGTGTGAGGGGCGACCAGGAGGCGGTGGCCGTGGCTGTGAGAAGGAGCCGCAGAAACAGCAGCAGCGGCGGAGACGGCAGCCCTGAAATGCATTTTCCTTTCCAGCGGCCATGTTAACCAGGAAACCTTCGGCCGCAGGTCCCGCCGCCTACCCGACGGGTAAGGAGGGCCGGGCCTGAGAAGCGCCCCCGGCGCCCGCCCCAGTCTACGGCCCCAGGCGAGCCCTCGTGGCGCGGGCAGCCGTTGCCAGCCGGACCTGGAACAAAGTCTGTGCCGCTGTCTGGCGGCGCGGGGAAGCCCCTGCGCTGACCGCGCGCCTTGGCTTCAGCTCTGTTCATTGTTGCACAAGGGGCCGGAGGCTCCACCGAGTGGGAGCGCTTTGGCCCAGCGGCAGTCCGCCCTGGCGGGAGCAAGGGAGACCACGGTCCTGGGCCTTCCCCAGGCAGGAGCCGGCGGGCGGGAGTGGACTGCTCTGGGCTTGAGGAGGCTGTTTTGCCCTTCTCGGTGGCACTAACCTCCTTCACGTCCAGCTGCCGCCTGCAACGTGGGCCTCGAAGTCTTGGCCTAGCTTGGTTTTTCCGTGGGGTCGCGAACTAGCTAGTGTGCTAAGGACCCGACTTAACTTTGCAGCTGCCTGGGCGCCGCCCGTGGGTGCGCACTGGGCATCTGTGTCCCGGACATCCATCACGTCCCCCTCCTTGCCATTTTTTTTCTGTCTCGATCTTTCCCCTGAGTGCCGAGGGGGTTTGCTACCCAGAGGGGTGGGGCGGGGCCGTGGGCTCTGGGTGACTTTCTCCCCCTTGACCCTCTTTTGTCTCCTCCCGCGCGTGGTCCCAGGCCGAGGAGGGGACAGCGCCGTGCGTCAGCTTCAGTCTTCCCCCGGGCTTGGTGCTGGAGCCCCCCGGAGCGGAGTGGGGACTGGCCCTCCCTCCCCCATCGCCTTGCCACCTCTTCGTGCTAGCAACGCTGCTGCCGCAGCCCACTCGGTAAGACCCACCCCGCGAGAGGCCGGGGGGAGGTGGAGAGGGATCCTGGGTCAAATACTGCCAGACTTGTGGAGTTCTGACTCCAGCAGAAGAGAGATCGAAGTGCGAGAGGCTTCATGCCCCTGGCCAGTGGCCTCTCCTCGACGCCGCCCTCTGCAATTGGGGCGAGCCCAAAAGTTCAGCCACAAAGGAAGATTCGTGGCGTGGGCCCCTGATTTCGCCTCCTGAGCCCGCCCACCGCTGGCCCCCTCTGCCCCCCTCTTCCTCGGAACTTCCTCCTGCTTCTTTCCTTCACTCTGCCCGGGTTTTTTTTTCTTCGGTCCCAGAGCTCCCTTCTCTGACCCGGTAAACATCCCTCCGCTCCCCCTTGTGGGTGGTGGGTATTTATAGAAACATATGTGTTAGGGGACAGCCGGTTGCTCTGCCCGGAAAATCGATCCCCTGAAGAGCTTCCCAGGCCTGGCTCCAGCCAGTAGGGAGCACCCGCCAATTGTCCCCCGCGTGTGTAAGCATGTTTTATGAGTGCTACAGGTTTGAGCACACAGAAATTGTAATTAACAGAAACAGAAATAAGAGCAACAGCGGCAACAGTCGAAACCAAACAAACCACCTCTTTAGGATTCTGCAGTTGGATATTGTTCTAAAGGAAAGGGTCAGTTTAGCTGTGGAGGTGGGAAGAGAATGGCACCAGATAGGTGCTGTGATCCCTCAGGGGTCCAGAGGTAAGGACTGGTGACTGCAGACATCGCCTGACTGGATTTGACTAAAGCATGTCCCTTTCTCAGCTCCCAGGGGAGCTGAGCCTTTGGATGGTGACTGCCAGCTGGGAGGAGGTGTGCACTTGGAGGAGGTGATAGTTTCAGAGGTCTTTTTCCAATTAGATCTTCCAGAGGAACTGCCTAAGATGATTTTGTATGAGGGATGCTTGCAGGGACTGGCTTACCAAGTGAAAGTTGTGTTCTTGTAGAAAAGAGCATTTTTAACCCACAAGGGAGCATCTCTGAGGGTCATGTGTTATGGGGAATCTGTTTTTCTAGAGAATTTGTGAGAGGATGGCTAGAGTGGAGTTAGGGCTGTTAGACCTGGAGAAGTATGTACAAGTTTCATAGGAATATGTTTTGTTGTTCTCTATTTTTTGTTTTTGTTGTCCTGACACATTTAGTCCCAAATTCACAAACTGCTGTCAAGTTGGATTCGATTCATAGTGACCCCTTCTTGAGTTTCTGAGGCAGTATTACTACAGAAGTAGATTGCCCCATCATCCTTCTGAGGAGTGGCTGGTGGGTTTGAACTGCCAGGCTTCTGATTAGCAGTGAAATGCCTTAGACACTATACTAGAGCTCCTATATTTAGTCCGGGGCTAGAAATTCACTACACAGAAGTTAACTAATCTGTATTGGATGTTGGCAATAGGGATACAGTCTGTCAGTAAGATCTGTGATTCTGTACATTGTGGTTAAATGTTCTTGTCATAGTGATGTTTCAGTTGAGTACCTGCATTAGTTTTAGGGGTTTGGATTTTTTTTTTGTTTGTTTAGTTTCAGAACATTGGAAAATTTGGAAAATATAAATCTAACTTTTCCCATGTGGTGTTGTAATCACATAACTTGGGGTGAACTGGGACAGAAATACTTGGTTTGCTTCTGGATTCCAGTTTTATACAATTGAACTTTGCTTCATCCAGAGATTCTTTGCAATTAAAATATATGTGAATTTAGCGAAAACAAAGTCTACCCTGGAAAAATAGCCTGTAGTGTATCCAAAATGAAAAGATGTGGGTGTGTTCGTGGTGGATGTCTGTATTTTGTTGTGGTTATCTGACTGATTCACCGGTGTTTAGCTTAGGTGTGAACTTCAATATGCTGTTAATCATTAGATGCTTAGTTTTGAAAGTGAAAATTGGATTTTGATTGTTGTTGAGTTTTGATTTTATTTGGTTAACATCATAGATTTCATAGAACAAGAAAGTTGAAAAGGACTGCGGAGTTTTACCTGGCTCTCCTTCATTTTACAGATGAGGAGACAGACTCAGACAACTGAACTGGTTTGGTCAAGATTCCTTAGTCAGTTCATACCAAGCCTGGAGCTGAAGCCCAGCTTAATGTGCTTAATGTACTTCTTAACCCTGCTAATTCTATGAAGTTTCATTATAAATATAAAAACTGTTATAGATCTGTATTTCTGTATATCTGTTAAGTTTCAGTAAGTTGTTAGGTTTTAATTCCAGAGAAGTTACACTTGGGAAGAGCTGTTTTAAAATGAATGGGGGAAAAAAGGGGCATTGAGGAGAACAAAATGACTTTGTCATAGAGCTTTTCCTATTTTCTCTTGCAAAATAGGAGGGTACATATATAATTAGATAAAAAGATTATAGATTTTGGAATTTACCTAGTCCATTGCCCTTTCATTCTCTAACTGTGGGTATTTTACATTGTAGTCATTTTGTTTTTACCTCTGTTTGTCCTAAAAGTGTATCTGATACTTTCTTGATTCCTGTTAGTGTTTTTTTTTTTTTTAAAATGATGTAGTGGAAATGTTAACGTTTCCTTTAAAATCTCCAGATACTAATATTTATCACATTCATAACTTTTAATGTTTAAAGCACTTTCCAGTTACCAGTTTTATCTTTATACAATAATTGGAGTTAAGAAGAATTCACATTCACACTTCACAAATAGTAATGTTTTGAAGAAGAAAAAGTAGGCCACACAGACTGTCAGTTTGTTTGAGGAGGAGCTAAAATTCCAATCTTCCTGGACTCAGTGCTAGTCCCATAACTCTAGCATTTTTAAGATGACTTCAGAGAAGTTTTAAAATGCCCGGAAGTGTTAGCACACTTAAATATCTGCTTGCTTGCCATTTTATTGTTGGAAGATGGTGAATCTGTAGAACTGGTTAGACTATTAGACTATTTTCACAGAATCTTTAACACTAAAATATGTTACTGCCAGACAAGGCTTTGGTAGGTTCCTCCATTTTACCCATGAGTTGTAGGTATCTAGCAATCATGTTTAAATGTGACAGGCACTGTGCTAGTCCTTGGTAAATGGGAATAAACCATGAACTCAGACTTCAAGAGGTTAGAGTTTTAACATTCTTGAATTGACCTGGCATATCTATAGTCTGGAAATATTCCAGTGTTTCCAGTTTGTTTGTTTATTTGTTTTTTTCCCATTCTATTTGTAGATTGATTAACTGAGCTTCCAAATTTGGTTTGGATTTTAAGAGTCCTGCAGTGTTTGACCAGAGCCTCTCAAATGGATCTCTTTAATGTCCAGACAGTTTTTAAGATTCCACACATTGCTTTTGGATGCTTAGTTGATATATCTGCTACAGGTGCTTTTTAATCAGCTATCATTTGCCTCAAAATCCCTGCTGATGCACTCACCGTAAGCCTACGGTCTTGTGACTTGGGTCACCAGAGACATTTCCCAATTCCCTGGGTATTGACATGTTTTCTTATTAAGGTACAGAATGCCTTAAAGAGAGATGAGAGTTAACTGGGACTTACGTGCATTCTTATGTTCAACAGGTACTTAGTGAGTGCTTACACAATGCTTGGGTTTATGTTAAGAGGGACTTAAAAAGATAAGAGGTAACACTGCAGTGCAGTTGTTCACAACTAAGTGGGATGCATCAGATTTCAAAACAATTATAATAAAGTGAAATAAGTGTTATGATATAGCCCATCTTGGGAAGTCCGGCAGAAGGAGCAGTTCTTCAGGTCAAAGGAGAGAGGTTTCACAGGGGAGGTGAGAGTTGAGTTGAACATTGAAGGGTGAGTAGGAGTTTACTACCTAGACGTGTAAATGGAAGACATTCCAAACAGCATCTGCAAAGGGACAATAAGAATAATAGCTCTCAGTTAACTGAGTGCTCTGCAAAGCACTTTACACATACTGCCTTATTTAATCCTCTGACGTACCTTTGTTACCTTCTTTTTTGTAGTTAATGGTGCTGAGGTTCAGAGAGATTAGGTAAATTGTCCACAGTCACATAGTAAGTGGTGCAATTAGGATTCAGTCAGTGTATGTCTGGCTTAAAACCCCTGAACTCCTAACTAATGAAACCCAGCCTCCTCAAAAACAGAGGAATGTAAGAAAACATGGGGCCTCAGGGAATCTAGCTTTGATACCCAGGGAGAAGAACAGTGCTAGAGGAAACCAGAAGGAATCAGATCATTTAGGCTGTAAATTTTTGAACCTTGTATTCTTTCATTGCTGGTAGATTCTTGTATTATCTGTGGAAATGGGATGCCATTGTGGGACTTGAGCAAAAAAGCAAGGGCAGTGTCCGAATGACACATTTAAATAGTAATGATAGAAGCACTGTGGAGAAGAGATTTGAGGAATGGTAGGCTTGGAAGGATAGGAGATGTTTGTGGTTCAGTGGAAGAATTCTCACCTTCCGCACAGAGGCCTGGCTTTGGTTGCTGGCCAGCACACCTCAAGCACAGCCACCGCCCATCTGTTTGTGGAGGCCCGCATGTTGCTGGGATGCAGCAGATTTCAGGGGAGTTCCAGACCAGGAAGGAAGGCCTGGCAGTCTGCTTCTGAAACAACCAGTGAAAGCCCTGCAGATCACAGTAGTCTGACACACAAGCGAACATGGGGATGGGGCTGGACTGGCCACTGTTTCTTTCCATTGTGTGTGGGGTTGCCATGAATCAGGGCCAACTTGATGGCAGCTAACAATAGCAGACTTAGAAGCAAGGACGCTTCTTAGGAGGCCATTTCAGTTGTCTAGGTGAAAGGCAACAGAGTTTGAGGGGAGGCAGTGTTGATGGAGTGAGGCAGATAGAATTGATAAGGCTTGATGACAATTTGGGAAGGTGAGGGAGACATGGAGAAGGATTTCCAAGTATACTGGGTTGAACATTCCCACATGTGCAGCTTGGGTGAATATGTGGCAATAAAGCTTTTGTTTATCAAAAACTGAGGATTATGGGAGGCGAAAGCAATTTGAGGCAAGAGATCATGAGTCGATTTGAGTTGCTTATGGGGGGGGGAGCTGATCAGCAGTTGCATACGTGGATCTTTAGCTTGAGGAGATAGATTTGGCAGGTCTGGGCTTGAAGCTAGGATGTGACGGCTTTAGCACTGATGAGGATCAACCAGGGAGAGTTAAGGGGGTGAGAAGCCAAGAGAAATGATGCTTGAACCTTGAAGGATCCCATATTCTCAGGGTAGGTTACCTGATAGTTGATACTGCAAAGAAGACTAACAGAGAGCAGTTGAAGAGATAGGAGGTAGTCCAGTCAGCTGGAGAACTCTTTATTTCTAGTCACTGAAACTTTCTGTGATTATATTTTAAATTACACAGCTCAAAAATTGCTGTTGCAAAAATTAAAGTGAGCTTCTGTTGCTCAAGAAGTTTTTCTTTGCTATCTTCTTGAGAATACCTAAACCCCCAGCGTTAATTTTGTCCCTAATGCAACCTCGTGCTTCATTATGCTTACCTGTGTGCTGGTAATAGAGGTTTTTCTTTGGAATTATTGCCATCCTCCCATGAAAAGAGTTGTTCCTAGGAGAGAGATACTTCAAAAATCATGTCCTTTTGTTCGCTGGAGTTTGAAAGACTATAGCGGGCAGGAAGGTGTACAGAGAATGGTGATTAGATAGAAAAGCTAAGGTCAAGCCTGTACTACTTTTAAGTATGTCCAAGTATTTCCTAACACATTTTTATGGATTGGCCTGCTTTTGGCATAAAATGAAGGCAAAGATAACCTGTCTGGTTACTCTTACAGAAATAGATCACCTAGCATGGAATATATGGCTTAATGTTTGACCAGGAGTCTTCCAAATCTCTCTTCTGAGAAATAAAATCCCTAATTCTATGAAATCACATTTCAGAAGGGCTCAGGTACTGTATTCCACTTTGCTTTAGAAGTCAGCTTATAGGAAGCTTAGATAGGCAGTGTGCTTGCTATGTCTGTTAAAGAAAATTTGTAAGTCTTGGTCTACTAGTAAGAAGGACTTGGAATTTCATTTCATAATCCAGATCATCCCAAACCATTCCCTGAATTATTGTGTTACCTGTACACAGGTCGCTTTAGCGATCAACTAGTTGATAGGCTGGCAGTTCCAACCCACCCAGAGTGCCTTGGAAGACACACTGGGCAGTCTGTTTCTGAAAGGTCACCACATAGGGTCATCAGGAGTTAGAATCTACTGGATATCAGCTAACAACAATAACAACTCTTTTAGCAGTATATAACATACATATAAAGGTAGGTTTTGGCTTTAGAAAGAGATAATGAAAAAAATACGATGGTCAAGAACTTCATTTAGTTGATTGTAAGCTTCCAGAGGGCAGGAACCTTGTCACTTACTGATTGTTGTTGTCTCCGACTCATAGCAACCCCTCCTTGGGTTTCGAGGTGGTATCACTATGGAATATTGGTTAGATACCAGCTAATACTGGTTAAATGAATGAAGTGGATTATGAATGATAAATTGATCTTTAAGATCTCATAAAATCACCAAGCAGGAAAGACTTGTCTGAGGCTGGCAGGAATTCCTAACTGAGAGAAAATCCTGGGTGTTAATCCTCTCCCAGCCTCACCTCTTTGCAATTATAATGCTTGAAAGAAATCTCAAGTAGATTCTCAGTAGAAGGCTGGGGGTCCTTGGTTTAAGTTGCCAATTTTGTTGAGACGGGAATGTTCAGGAATGGCATGTGTACCTGAAATAGAAGTTGCTACTTTGTATTCCTTGTTGGAAAGCTGAGAATCCTAGCAGCCCTAGAAATACACTTCTTAAAAGATCCCAGCCATTGACCAAAGGAAGGCTCAGAAGACTGTGGTGGTTGGTTGGTTTGTTGGGCTGAATGGCCTTAAATGGTCATCACAGTCAGCGAAGCCTAGAAACTTGTAAAAATAGGTTAGAGGTTTTATAAGATACTACAGTAGATATCTACATGGGAATCTTTCAAGCCTGAAAGTACATTTTTCCTTTGTCATTAAATCATCCATGTTCTTTGGTATAAGCAGTTGGATTTCCAAGTAGTGAAGATTGGAGATGAAGATAGTAGTGTTTGGCATAGAGCTAGACACTGAGGAAGGAGTAGTGAATCAGATAGGCATGGTCCCTACCCTCTGTAAGTGAAGAGACTATTAAATGCAGTATGAATAGTGGTGTGATTTGAGGGTGGGTTCACTAGTAGAGAGCCATGTGTGCTCATATTCTTTTGGGTATTCTGTTCTTCCATTATATATCACGTGTGGATTGAATGGAGCACCTGTGATGTGCCAGGCTGTGTGCTAAATGTTAATAAACAAAAATGAACAAGAATGATATGGTTTTTGCCTCCACAGGGAATGTATTCCCAGGAACCTGAATATTTGCAGCGCTTGTCTGCTTGTTGTAGTGTTTATGGGGTACATGTTTTCAGGTTCCAAAGTTTGTCATCTGTAGCCATCCCACAGAGCATGTTTACCTTTAAGTTGTTAGAGGCTGCCAGCCTCCTTCTACTCTCCCTCTGGATGTGCTCATGAGGTCACTCCAATGTGCACAGCTCCTTCTGTTTAGTAAACCTGATTCTGAATAAAAGTCAAAACCAGATTGAGTTTCGTGGAGGGAGTGGTGCTGACTTATAAGATATCCCATCTGAATAGACAAGACTTCTTCCATTCTATTTATGTTTCCTTTTTGAATTCCAGGTTGGTGGCAGTAAGCACACAATGAATGATCACTTGCACGTGGGCAGTCACAGCCACGGACAGATCCAGGTTCAGCAGCTGTTTGAGGATAACAGTAACAAAAGGACAGTGCTCACAACACAACCAAATGGGCTTCCAACAGTGGGTAAAACGGGATTGCCAGTGGTGCCAGAGCGGCAGCTGGAGAGCATTCACAGACGGCAGGGGAGCTCTACCTCTCTGAAGTCTATGGAAGGCATGGGGAAGGTGAAAGCCACCCCCATGACACCTGAGCAGGCAATGAAGCAATACATGCAAAAACTAACCACCTTTGAACACCATGAGATTTTCAGCTACCCTGAAATTTATTTCTTGGGTCCAAATGCAAAGAAACGCCAAGGCATGACAGGTGGGCCAAACAACGGTGGCTATGATGACGACCAGGGATCATATGTGCAGGTGCCCCACGATCATGTGGCTTACAGGTACGAGGTCCTGAAGGTCATTGGGAAGGGAAGCTTTGGGCAAGTGGTGAAGGCCTACGACCACAAAGTCCACCAGCATGTGGCCCTCAAGATGGTGCGGAATGAGAAGCGCTTCCACCGGCAGGCTGCAGAAGAGATCCGAATCCTGGAACACTTGCGGAAGCAGGACAAGGACAACACCATGAATGTCATCCACATGCTGGAAAATTTCACCTTTCGCAACCACATCTGCATGACCTTCGAGCTGCTGAGCATGAACCTCTATGAACTCATCAAGAAGAATAAGTTCCAGGGCTTCAGCCTGCCTTTGGTTCGCAAGTTTGCCCACTCGATTCTGCAGTGCTTGGATGCTTTGCACAAAAATAGAATAATTCACTGTGACCTTAAGCCCGAGAACATTTTATTAAAGCAGCAGGGTAGAAGCGGTATTAAAGTGATTGATTTTGGCTCCAGTTGTTATGAGCATCAGCGTGTCTACACATACATTCAGTCGCGTTTTTACCGGGCCCCGGAAGTGATCCTTGGGTCCCGGTATGGGATGCCCATTGATATGTGGAGCCTGGGCTGCATTTTAGCAGAGCTCCTGACAGGCTACCCCCTCTTGCCTGGGGAGGATGAAGGGGACCAACTGGCTTGTATGATTGAACTCTTGGGCATGCCCTCCCAGAAACTGCTGGATACGTCCAAACGAGCCAAAAATTTTGTGAGCTCCAAGGGTTACCCCCGTTACTGCTCCGTCACAACTTTGTCTGACGGCTCTGTGGTTCTCAATGGAGGCCGTTCCAGGAGGGGAAAACTGAGGGGCCCACCTGAGAGCAGAGAGTGGGGGAATGCACTGAAGGGGTGTGATGATCCCCTTTTCCTTGACTTCTTAAAACAGTGTTTAGAATGGGATCCTACGGTTCGCATGACTCCTGGCCAGGCTTTACGGCATCCCTGGCTGAGGAGGCGGCTGCCAAAGCCTCCAACCGGGGAGAAGATGGCAGTGAAACGCATAACCGAGAGCACTGGTGCTATCACGTCGATTTCCAAGTTACCTCCACCTTCCAGCTCAGCTTCCAAGCTGAGGACTAATTTGGCACATATGACAGATGCCAATGGGAATATTCAGCAGAGGACAGTGTTGCCAAAACTTGTTAGCTGAGCTCGAATCCCCTGATGCTGGTAATCTGAAAGATACGACATTTCTGAGCCTTATTGGGTTGAAAAGGAGAAGCTCAGACCTGTTTTTATTTGCTCAATAATTTTACTCATTTGTATCTTTTCAGCACTTATTTTAACGTAAGAAAGTTGTTCATTTTGTTTTTATAAAATACATGGGGACAGTGCTTTAAGTTTTTATACTTTCTGAAACTTTTTGTGTTCTCTAAGTACAACGAGCCTTACTGTATTTAGTGTGGCAGAGTAATAAACATCAGTGGCAGGCCATTGATCACTTCGTGACTGCTGCGCATTTACAGATTGGTGTCAGAGACATTCACTATGTTTTTGTGGTTCATATTCTCCCTAAGGTGACTGACCCTGAAGGCGCCCTCCCCATTCTCCAGGTGCATACACAGCTGTAGCAGATCCTGCCTTCACTTTCCCTGAGTTACTGGGGGGTGGTGGTGGTAGAAGGAGAATGGGCACTATGAAAATGATAGCCTAAGAAAATCTGTACCTTAGAGATCATTTTCGGAATGATGTTCAAATGCAAAACAAAGTCCCCAAGGCTTAAATTGCCCCATTAGCATTCTGACATTCTAAAATAGCAGACCAGGTGATGAATGGAAATGGAAACACGTGTGTTCCTCCAGAGTTTCTGACAGGATCAGTGAGCTGCTTAGTGAAGAAGCCTCCTGTTGCAGAATTCCTTTTTGCACCTAAATTTAGAACTGTACTCCACAAACTGCTCTCCTTCTTTTTGATTTGCTTCTCTCTCTCCCTCTTTTACCTCACATCTGTTGCTTGTATTTAGTTTGTCTTCTTCCTTCAAATATATATCCCAGATTGTTAATACAGAAATGAGACATTTCAGCTGTGATTATGACCATCATTTCATATTCCAGTTTTAAAAAGTACAGCAGCCCAGCTCCTTAAGGTGGGAATTTCCATAGTTCCAAAGAAAGTTTAGCAGATTAGAGCGAGTTCACACTATTACGGTGCCACTGTAAGGTTCTCATAGCCTGGGAACATATCACCTCTTCCTTTAATAAGAGGATTGTAAATCCTCTTGAACAGAAGTCACTATGGCTGTTCAGTAAGGTCTATTTTAACAACAGTTTTAAAAGTGGGAAAGTTCAGCCTCAAGTTAAATGGTTTGACTTACTCTTTACATCTTTAGAAGAACCACAGAAATTGTTTTTATTATTGCTATTCTTTTGATTTCTTTTGGATTGCACTGATTGTGGAGAGGACTCTATCTGGAATAGTTATTTTGAGGGTTAGGTGAAAGAATATTTTCTTCTTTGAAAAAATAATTATTTTCACAGGGAAAAGTCCAGTATTTTATCACTAATGTATGAACAGTGATATATATCAATTTCAAGGCACGTGGAAATTTACTTTTCGTATGTGCAATTTAATATAGAAGGGTTTCTGCCTGTTTGGACAATAGGTTTTGGGTAGTGTAAGGTAGGCTAAATAATCTTTTATATGCACAGATATTGTATTGCCTGTAAATTGATTTACAAATACTTAAAGCATGGTCCCCAGTGAGGCCAAGAAAGTTTCCGGTTAAGTTCTTTTAATATTAATCCCACAGTTTTCCCTTTAAAAAAAAAAAGAAAAGTAGAAAAAAAAAGTGGTTTTGAACAAGACACTTATTGTGAGGCTTTGTCGCTTGGTGGTGGAGATTTGCTCAGGAAATATTACAGATACTTGCCAAAAACAGTAATAAAATTAGCTTATTAATAAGATAGTGTTGTTGATAATTGCTTTACTATTTAAGGATGTCACTGATAAGTTAATTTGTACTTCTGTATTTAAAAACTGTAGCTTCTTTTCCCTAGTCAAAATGAATTCTTTAACATATTATACACATATATGTAATCTGTGGGAGTGCAATAATATGTTAGTAAGTTGCATTTTACATGATGCTTGTGTGTTGATACCCCCAATCGGTGGCTAATAGAATTTAAATATCTGTGTATTTATTATTAAAGTTTTGGCTTAAAGGCATAAGAAGTGTAAGACGGTGTGGTGGCTTTGTAAAAACCACTAGCTTCTTAATGTTGGTTAACTTTAGATCACTGGAAAAATTAAAAACATGTAAAGGCTAATATCCCCTTCCAATGCTTTTTCATTTCAACTCTCATTTCCCATTTAGAAATCTATGAACCTAAGCCTGCCATTTTTATTAGGTTCTCTATAAAATGATTTTATGTGTAAAAACGTATGGACAAATAACCATGTGTCTTTTCCCCCCACCATGTACAACTGGTTCTTAAAATGCCAACAATGCATTTGTGGCTGTCTTCATTCACAAATGCAACCGGAAACTTAGGCCAAACTACAATGTGCAGCAATATGGGGCTTTTATTTTGCCCAAATACAGTGAAATTTCCTTTATTCACAAAAGCCACCACATTTCAGCGTTTAGTGATAGAGCTGCTTTATTAAAAAAAAAAAAAAAATCTTAATTACGATTAAGCAAAAATGTTGCATATTTATGATTTTAAAACAAACAAAGGGCTCTAATAGGCTACTAGGAGTTGGCTTGGAAACAGTCTGTGGTCTCACAGGTTACCATTGTCTGGGGATGTCTGAGCTGTTTTCAGATTTAGGAATAGCACAGTGTCATCTTGTCTTTGGTTGCAGTCTCATTTGGCTCAGTTTCTTGCACCACCAGAGTGTTCTTTACCACTTAAGTGTATTGCTACAGCAGTGGAACAACAAAGTGATGCAAGACAGTGTAGAATAACAATAGAGGAGAAATTGTGCCCTTAGTGTTAACAATGTGCCTTTTGTTCTGAATGCCATGTTGTAGGGCATGCATTTTTTGGCCATTTTAACCCTTTAATTAATAGGCAGTAAAGATGGAACCCACCTCTGCAAAGATACATCTGTCTTAACTATCCAGTTGCTTACAGGCCTTAACAGAAACCCTAAGGCGTGCATCATCATCAGGCACTGAGAAAGGTAACCATTGGTTAGTTACACAGGGAATTCCTATGTTTAAGGGGTTGAAGATGGTCTTTGTTGTATCTTAACATCAGACTGATTTTTTAAATGATATTTTTTTGTTAGGCTAATACTAGACAGAAATCAACTGTATTTGTAAAAATTTACCTCAAACCATTTAATTTTATAGTGTGATTAATCCCAGGGCATTTGGTATGAACCAAAGTGCATTTCTTTTCTATGTGCCTGGCTCTAGTAAGGATGGCCAGGGATTTTTACAATTTGGGTGCAAGGCACTTAAGCCACTTTTAAACTTACTAGGTGGTTTGGAGTCATGCTAAATTGACTCCACAGAATGTTAGAAAACACTTTAGGCATCAGTAGCATTGGGCCATATTGGAATCTTAAAAAGTGTGAATTATTTTAAAGAGAACATTTTTGTAATTTTTTTCATCAAGAATATTTCTGGTAAGCAGAAGACTTTTAAAAAAAATTGATCTGGTTGGTAAAGGTTTTAATATTGCCCAACATAATGCTGTGGTAGCATTAAAAAAAAAAAAAAAAGAAGTATTTGTGAATTCTTTGTTTCTTAGGGGCTTGTACATCTCTCTGCTATGAACATATATAAAATTAATTGTAATTATACTCAGCTCAACTGCTACAGTTATGTCTAGGTAGTGGCTTGGGTTTTTATCGAGCAACAACTTAGACATGTGACTGTAATATGCTGCAACTGTGTACTGAAAATATGTGAAAATGGTTGAATGTGGATTGTGTATATATGTATGTAAAAATTTCTGTGAGATGCTGCTGTCACCACTTAACATTAAATATGTTCTAGTGGATTTTAATCCTAGTGGCCAGTTCTATGATACTGTATGTATTGTACAGCTGATGACAGGAGTAAGACTGTTTAGTGAATATTTGTTAAATTTTATTGTTGTGGCCAGAGATAATTTCAGAATAAAATTTTAATGTCCTACCTTACTTTTCTCCCCTTTTCTAACTGTAATTTAACTCTTGATCTTTTTCTGGTATTGTTGTTGGTCTGTTAGCCTGGAGAGTGATGAGAATGCCAAGTAGTTCTCTAACAATATCCTGGGAAGTTAAAAGTAATTGATTCTACTAGCTTGGTCATCAGCACCAATTGATTTTTATTAGTTCAACATCAATATACAAATTCCAGGTAAGAAAGACTGAAATTTTCATAGGCAATTCTTACTTATCTCAGGAAATTCTATTCCTTTACCTTTACTATTTTAATATTGATATGCCTTTATGTGACCTCTAACTTTGCTGTTTTTTAAAATTTCAAGGTGACCGTTAAGCTGTGGAAGTAGAACCTATAAATTACTCCTCCCAAATCTTTAATTCTTTCCTTTGTATAAGTACTGGCAAATTATTCTTTTGTGCTCTCACCAGTTCCACTACATGCTTTTGAATTCTTATACTTTTGCAGTTTTTGCACTTGGTGGACTCTTTGATTCACTTTCTTTGGGGTTTAATGTCTCTCTCCTTTTGTCATGCTGGGTCAGAAAATAAGGTCTGTGGACTGCATCTAGCTCATGATTTGTCAAGCTCAGTTAACACCAACCTAGGAGTTTACTTACAGATGACAGTAGGCAGATCATCTAGAAAGTTGTCAGACATTGCAGGGATGCTATGTAGATAAATATTTCCCTCTGTGGAAATAACTACCTCATTTTTATTTACACCCCTCCTGCCACCAACAGCCAAGGAATTACTTATTAGAGTGGCTTCCTGAAGCAGAAGTGGAATGTGCAAGGGGATGAGAGAAGAGTTCCCAAGCTCAGTCTCTGTCTTCCCATAGTCTATCCCATATACTCCCATCATTGCTTGATTACTTTGCTTCTCAAAGTTCTTAAGGCATGAAAAACAAGCAAAAAATCCCCTAAAATATTTAGAAACTACATTTTAGGAGATGTACAGAAGAGAAAGTTGGTGCTAAAGCAGCAGTTTAAGATGTATTGTCCAGATCTGATTTACTCTGAGCAGATTTTCAAATCTTTAAAAACTCTTTATTAAATTGGTTAATGCTATATATTCTATTAGGATCTTTGATAATCTTTTCCCCTTTGGAATCAACAACTATACAAACAAATGTTCTTGGAACTTCAAAGTTGCTGTCAAAGTAGCACTGGAGAATGTTCCTAGCTGACACTAATGTTTTCTTTGAAAAGCAAAATTGGTTTGAGTAGTGCCTAAGGTATTTTACTGTTAACCAGAAGGCTGGCGGTTCAAACCCACCAGCCACTCCTCAGAAGGAAGACTGGGCAATCTACTTTTGTAGTGATACCACCTGGGAAATCCAAGGAGGGGTAGCTCTGAGTGGCAATCGACTGGGTGGCAGTAAATATTGTTTTGTTTAGGTACTCCCTATTTAGGGAAGAAAGCACTAAGATTTGAAAAGTATGTGTAGGGCTTTGTTTCATTGTTTTAAAAGAGTTTGATTGCAGTGCATTTTCCTTTAGGCCATTAGGCAATAAAGACTTGTTTGGTGGTATATGTCACTATCCAAATTGAAGTTACTACTAGTGTGTTGCACACCTCAGAAAGTTGCATCTTATTGCAGTTTTTTTTTTTTTTTTTTTTTTGGTTTGCCTTAGATTTGCTGTGGTCTCATTTCAATATCTGTGGCACAATTCAAACAGACAGATAGATAAAGATAAAGATAGGAAGATGCATAATTATCATTCTCTTGCATTTCAGAAAAGTTCAGTGTACAAATGAATGAGTTGATATTTAGTCCTTTGAAGAAAGCTGATGCTTTTGGAGTATTAAATGGTCATCTATACTAAGGAGCAGCAGCAGAGTGGTTTCTCAGTGTAGCATAAGTTTCAGAGATGATTGCTGCTTACAAAGAAAGCTCATTCCCAGGTCTCATGATGTTTTATGAACATCAGCTCAGTCTTGTACATCCTTATGAGTTATAATTATCCTCATTTGATATTTGAGGAACTGAAGTGACTTGCTCCAAGTGACTTTGCATAAACTGTTTGGGGCTCAGGTTGCAATCAGATAGAGTTTTGGTTTTGGACAGTGAAGGGAAGCCCTTAAGTATACATTACACTAAAAAAAAAAAAAAAAAGTATGTGGGGGGAATATTTGATCTAAATATTTGAGCAAATTTGGTTTGGTAAAAGTACAGCCAGAATGCTCCTTAGAAGTGACAATGGTGAGGCTTCCTCTCATATACGTTGGAAATGTTGTCAGAAGGAACCAGTTCCTGGAGAAGGACATCCTGCTTGGTAAAGTAGAGGGTCAGTAAAAAAGGAAGACTCAATGAGATGAATTGACACAGTGGCTGCAGCAATGGGCTCAAACAGCAGTGATTGTGAGGCTGGCACAGGACCAGGCAGTGTTTGGCTCTGTTGTGCATGGGGTCACTATGAATTGGAACTGACTCGATAGCACCTAACAACAACATTTTAGCTAGCATTTGTGGACATTTCTGTTGTTTGAATGAATTATGTATCAGTTTCCAGGAATACTTCTTAATGAGAAATTAGGAAAAAATGGAGAACTAGAGCATCTTGTTCTATCTAGGGGTACCAAGTAACTTTAAAATGTATGCATATGCCCCTAGGTTACCTTGTGAAAGAGGACTTCTTAGGTTGCCATATGTGGGGAGGTTAATTATAGTAGCTTTATTTGTTCTTTTCTATGTTCTTAAAATAATGCCTTTATACATTTGAATGCATGAAAATACTATTTTTTAACACTTCTTACTAATTCTCACAGATTAAAAGTTAAATTTTATTGATGGTAGTAGCAGGTAGATCTCATTAAATTCAAATTTGCTCAGGTATTCTATCTTTTGCCTCCATATTTTAAAAAATATGGAATGCTTGCCAGGGAAATACATAACAATTTCAAATACAATTTAAAAATACCAAATTGTAAATAAACCAATTTTACAAACAAAAATATTGTGTCTTTCTTTGCTTTTTACCTCAAATTATTTCCACCCCCCCCCCAGAGTTTGAAGTTTTAAATATCTAGACAATTTCTTCACTTGCAAAAACAAAGTATATATTTATAAAACAAAAGCTCATGAATAGACCTAAATCATTTAAGTAAACTTAACTGAATCCAGTTGTTCTAGAGGAAATGTGATTAATTACAAGTAATTTATGTGGACTTACAGTAATAAATGCAAGCATAAATTTGGGCTAATTTATCATCCTTTTATCTGAAGAGGAATTACCAGTGTAATATCCGCTTTCCCCAGAACTCAGTTCATCAGAATTTTGGCTTGCTTAGGCTTAAATTAGGAGCTCTGGTAGCTTAGTGCCTAAGGCACTTGACTGCTAACCAGAAGGCTGGTGGTTCAAACCCCCCAGCCACTCCTCAGAAGGAAGATGGGGCAATCTACTTCCATAGTGATACTGCCTCAGAAACCCAAGGAGGGGTCATTATGAGTCGAGTCTGACTCGACGGCACGTAACAACAACAACAACAGGCTTAAATTAAAATGAATAAATCCAACTAATAGAGAATCTTATTAGCATCGATCACAGATGGCATTCATTTGTCCAATATTTATTAAATGCCTAATATATACCAGGTACTACTGTAGGCACTAGGGACATAAAATGATGAATAAAAGAGTTCCTGTGTTTTAGATTGTTAGGGAAGGCAAGCAATATACAAATAATTACACAAACAATTGTGAACTGTGAAGAGAAGGTCTATGATGCTATGAGTGTGAGTAAACGGGAAGGGGGGGATGTGCTCAAGGTGTCAGGGCAGCTTCCTCGAGGAAATGGCATTTGAACTGAGGAAGTCAAAGTATGTGCAAAGACCCTGGAGCTTGAGGAAGCAAGTTAGGTGTAAGCAATTGGAGGAAAGTCCATGAGGCTGGAGCCCAGGAAATGAAGAACCTGGTGTGGTAGCTACCGAGTTGGCAAGGTGGTCAGACGCCGGACAAAGCCTCGCCTTGCAGGTGCTGTTAGAGAGTTTGGTTTTTATCCTATGAGTGACCCACCAAGAGTTTTCATGAGGAAGATGCCCTGAGTAGATTGGCTCTACCTGTTTTTAATAGACAACCAAAAGGTAGGATGTTCTAATGCACCCAGAGGCACCTCAGAAGAAAGGCCTGATGATTCAATGAGAACTGGTTTGGTGTTTTGGTTTACTGGGACAATAAGAGTAGATGAAGGGAGACCAATTAGAAGTGTTTGCAAGAGATGACAGGTTGCACCCCAGAGCTGGGAATGGAGCTTTAAAGAAGAGGACAGACTTCGGAACACTTTCAGATGCAGAAATCTTCAGGTAGAAATTACAGTGGTGTATCTTGTGAGTGAAAGTAGCTGTTATTGTAGTGTCTGATTTGCTACATTGCATCAAAGGGAATTACAGTATCTGATTTGTTTACAAAAAGATGGAGTGAAAAGTAATGCCTTTGTCCTAATGAAGTACTAGTAAGCTTTAGCTGAAATTGTGAAGCCTTTATGATACATTTATTTGTGATAAATACATTTCTAATTTATTAATTCATTCATATTTTCTGTTAGGAAATTTTATATTTAAAAGGAATTTAATAAAAGAGAGGACGGGATTACCCAGGTCACCAAATCCAAATTCTTCCCAAAGGCAGCAATCCCATTTGCTGGAATACCTCCTTGCTCCCTTCCTTCCTTCTTCCCTCCTTCCAAAGGAAGCTTCTACTCTATAGGGAATTTGAGTGTATGAAGACAGTAAAAGGAGGGAAAAGAAGTACAGGAGAAAGAAGCAGGAGAGGCCAAGGTGAATGAAGGCGCAGGTGGGGGGAGAAGGGGAGGAAGAGAAAGACAAGGAGAGAGCCCCTGCCCTTGAGGACCTCATGTTTGACTGGGAAGACAAGATCTGTACTGAACACATCGAACAACTGGAAAACAATAAAAAGACAAAAATTCAGAGGAAGTCAAGATCGTTGGTGCTGCAGTTAGATAGAGAGCTTCAGGGAGGTGAGCTTTCTGCAAGGTCTCAGTGGAGTTCAGACTGGTAGAGAGAAAAAGGACATTCTGAAAAAAGACTGCTTAATTGAGGCACATAGTGTGTCATTCACTTAGGAGCCCTGGTGATGCAGTGGTTAAGTGCTTGGCTACTCACTGAAAGGTCAGCAGTTCAAACCCACCAGCTGCTGCTGCATAGGAAGAAGATGTGGCAGTCTGCTTCCGTAAACATTGCAGCCTTGGAAACACGATGGGACAGTTCTTCTATGTCCTGTAGGGTTACTATGAGTCAGACTCAACAGCAATGGGTTTGTTTTTTGGGGTGTGGTTTGTCATTCACGTATGCATCCAGTATATATTAAGCCCCGATGTATATGGGTTTTGGCATAATGTAAGGGGTGGTCAGGGAGACTGGGGTTAATGTAGAGTAAGGAAGTCAGAAGTGTAAGGCTGGTGCAGGACTGGGAGCTGTTTGTCCTGTTCCTAGGGTTGCCATGAATTGGAACTGACTCAATGGCAGGTAACAACAAGGAAATGGAGAATCATTCCTGGTGGTCTCCTCAGATACGCCATGTTCTCAACTCTCGGCCTCTGCACAGTGCTCTCTCTCTGAAAAATGCTTTCCCTTTCCAATCTTTCCCAATCTCTGCCTCAGCCTGTAGGACTCAGCTCGGACCATATGCCACTTCCTCTACAAAGCCCTCCTTTACCTGAAGTTGGGTAAGGTGGACCTTACCCAAAGCTAACACTCGCAACCTTTTCTTTGAATCTGGGAGGAATTTCAGCTAAGCAGGTGGTAAGTTGAACTGTGTTTGAGAAAGGCTGTGGAATTTCTTCCCTTGCTTTTTTCTATCCTTCCCTCTGGATAAACTGACAAACAAAACATGTGTCTGGAGATGACATTTTAGTGCTGTCCTAGGTCTCAGGTAGCTAATGTTTCCTCTCACATCCCTGTCCCCCTCCTTACTCAAACTTCCTCACACTGGCTGGAATACTCCTGTTGTGGTCTCCCAGAATAACCTCAATGCCTACTTTCTGAGACCTTAAATGTCACTCTTAGAGCCTGATGAATTGTCAGACTTTAGGTTCCATGAGGACAATGGACTGACTGTCTTGCTTACTGTGTCATCCCCAAATAATAAGCATAGAGTTTTAGACAAAATCCTGTTGTGTTGAGTCAGTTCTGACTCAGAGGACAGAGCAGAACTTCCTCACAGGCTTTCCAAGGCTGTAATATTTATGGAAGCAGACTGCCACATCGTCCTCTCAAGGAGCATCTGGTGGGTTTGAACCTCTACCCTCTCAGTTAGCAGCCGAGTACTTAACACCTGTGGCACCAGGGATTCTTTGAGACAAATAGGGTCTCAAGATTCTGGAGTTTGAGTGAGAGAACTGCTTGGAGAGAGTCAAAGAGAGATGTGCACAGAGCAGGCCATCAGTGCCCTGCCAGGGAGAGGTTTTACAGAAGAGCAGAGGAAATGGAATGTATTATTAAATGGTGAGGGAGACCGGTGGTGGGGAAATGGTATGGTGGGGCAGACCCACTCACGAATGTCAGTAGTGAGTGTGGATGGATGAGGAGAAAGATGATTAGCAAAGGTGGATCAAGTGAATATTTTTTCGAGGGAAGCAAAAATAAATTAGATGGTACCTCTGTCTATTTGAAGTCTCCACTGACACACTAAGAATAGAACAGGTCATTTCCTTGACATGTCCTTCAGGGTCCTGTGTGATCTGGCTCCTGCTTGGCTTCCCACCTTCATTTAGTTCCATTTGCCCCTGGCTCAGTATGTTGAAGCCACATGTGTCTTCTCTTAGTCCTCTGAATGTGCCATTCTCATTCCTGCCCCTTTGCATTTCCTGCTCCCTCCACTGAAACATCTCTCCTCTTGCTCATTACATGGTCACATCTTTTTCTTTTTTAAAAAATTTTTTATTGTGATTTGAGTGATACATGGTCACATTTTATCGTTTACTACTCAGACCTGATGCTATCTGCTAGATGGCACTTCCCTGAGCACTCGGCCAGTGCCTATTTCCTCCTACCAAGACATTCTCACATTGTTGTTGTTGTTAGGTGCCACCGAGTCATCTTCTGCTCATAGCAACCCTATGCACAGCAGAAAGAAACACTGCCTTGTCCTGTGCCAGCCTCATAATCCTTGCTATACCTGAGCCCATCGTTGCAGCAGCCACTGTATCAGTCCATGTCTTTGAGGGCCTTCACCTTCTTTATTGACTCTCCATTTTACCAAGCTGATATCCTTCTCCAGGGAATGGTTCCTTCTGACAACATGACCAAAGTCGGTAAGACGAAATCGGGCCATTCTTGCTCCTAAGGAGCATTCTGGCTGTACTTCTTCCAGGATAGATTTGCTAGTCCTTTTAGCAGACCATAAGGAGCTCTGGTAGCATAGTGCCTAAGGCACTTCACTGTTAACCAGAAGGCTGGCGGTTCAAACCCACCAGCCACTCCTTGGAGGGAAGGTTGGGCAATCTACTTCTGTAGTGACACCGCCTCAGAAACCCAAGGAGGGGTTGCTATGAGTCGGGTTGGACTCGATGGCACATAACAACATAACATTAGCAGACTGTGGTACTCTCACATTACTGTTTTATTTAAAGCACTTATCAGTATCTAGAATTATCTTGTTTATATGTTGTGGTATACATCAGGACTCCATTTCCTTTTATGGGTGAGTAGTGTTCCACTGTGTATATATATGTCATTTTTATTTTTTGATCCATTCATCTTCATCTGTTGATAGATGTTTCAGTTGATTCCACTTTTGGCACTTGTGAAAAGTGCTGGAGTGAACATTGGTGTACACGTGTTTTTTTTTTTTTTCCCCTAGGAATGAGCTTAAGTGCTTTTATGTCAATGCAGCTTACTAATTTGATCTTTTGTATGACATTGTGTATGTGTATATGTATATATGTTTCGATGGGATGAGAGAAAAACAGAAAAGTATTTCTTTGCATCTTAAACACCTTTCTTTAACACCTTAATTGCTTCCTTAATCCTAACAAGATAATAGCTAATTTGGGGTAAAAACCCACTAACAAGCCTCTTGCCAGCAGTAAGAGGTGGTCTAGGAGCTCTGGTAAGCGTAGTGCCTAAGAGATTTGACTGTTAACCAGAAAGCTGGCAGTTCAAACCCACCAGCCACTCCTTGGAAAGAAGGTTGTGCAATCTACTTCCATAGTGATACGGTCTCAGAAGCCCAGGGAAGGGTCACTATGAGTTGGGGCCGACTCAACGGCAGTGAGTTTTTTTTTTTTTAAAGTAGAGACAACAAGATAGGAAGGAGTTGCAGTTGAGTTGTTTTTATTCTCTAGATACTTGCTGCCTCCTTTTAGGCTTGGAATCTTCAAGTCTCTTACTCCCTGGGCTAATTATTTCCTCTTGTGGACAGTAAGGTCTTTTATCAAGATGGCTACATTCCTGCATGTCTTGACACACAAATGATGAATAATGGAGCTGATTAACCCAGTGACCTTCATGAATGATAAAAAGGAAATATAAAGATGTGAGGTTTTGCCTGCTGTGGGAATCATCCTCTTTCAGGACTTTTCAGTGACATATTCCTTTATAATAAACAGTATAGCATACTTGCTTCTCAATTCTTCCATGCATCATATTATCTTGAAATGAAAATTTTAAAACTCAGTATAGAAAGTGTGACCCAAGAGCCCCTGACCATGATCTGTTCCACACACGTCATTTAATAGTGTTCAGATTAACCTCTGGGCATCTATGAGTTGCCATGGCATTGCGGCTATCGTAGCCCCATGATTCAGAGGGATCTGACACCCCTGCCTTTTCTATCTTCTACTTTAAGTGCTCATATTGATCTTTCCTAAACCAATGCCAGAGAGGAAGGTTGGTTCTCTGTTTGGAAGTGGCCCAAGCAACTATTATAACTACTTTGGGCAAAAAGGCTAAAGAGCAAACTTTCCTACCAGTGTTTTTCCTCCTCTGCCTCCTAGCTCCATCTGTGATCAGAGACGCTTCTGCTTCCTCATTTGACCTCAGGAACATATCACTATTGTGGGTGTGCAATTCAAAGTATAGCACTGTGGCCAGTAGAGTAATGCACCTCCACCCAAGATGTCCATATCTGAATCCCTGGAACCTGTGCATTTGTTAGGTTACATGGCAAAGGGGAATTAAAGTTGTAGATGGAAATAAGTTTGCTATTTAGACAACCTTAAAATAGAGACATTATCATGGGTCGCTCTGAGTTGGAAACAACTCGATGGCACATAACATAACACATAACATAACATGGATAATACGGGTGTGCTCAGTGTAATCACAAAGGTTCTTAAAAGTGAAAGAAAGAGGCAGAAGAGAGTCAGAGGGGGATGTGACTACAGAAGAATGGTCAGAGTGATACAATGTTGCTGGCTTCCAAGATGGAAGGAGGGGGCCATGAGCCATGGAATGTGGGCAGACTAAAAACTAGAAAAAGCAAGGAAAGGAGTTCTCCACTAGAGCTTTCAGAAAGAATTTAGTGTTGCCAACACCTTCATTTTAGATTAGTGAGACCTTGTTGAACTTCTAATTTAAAGAACTGTGAGATAATATTTATGTTGCACTCTGGTAGCATAGTGCCTAAGGCACTTGACTGCTAACCAGGAGGCTGGTGGTTCAAACCCACCAGCCACTCCTCAGAAGGAAGGTTGGGCAATCTACTTCCGTAGTGATACCACCTCGGAAACCCAAGGAGGGGTTGCTATGAGTCGGGGCCAACTCGACAGCATATAACAACAACAAGCCACTGAGTTTGCATTAATTTGTTACAACAGCAATTTGTTGTTGTTGTTAAGTGCCGTAGAGTCGTTTCCGACTCATAGCGACCCCATGCACAGCAGAACGAAACACTGCCCGATCCCGCCGCGCCAGCCCCACAATCCCTGCTATACTTGAGCCCATCATCGCAGCCACCGTGTCAATCCATCTCTTTGAAGGCCTCTCCCTCTTTCGTTGACCCTCCACCCTACCAAGCATGACATCCTTCTCCAGGGAATGGTCCAATATGGGAAACCAATATAGGCATATTAAGGCATAATATTCTTCTACAAACACTAAATAAGAGTATTTCGTATAGGTACACGTTTGGTATCCATTTCCTCCTAAAAGAGGAACTGATGACATAGAGGACAATAAGGTAGCAAAGTGTTGGCTGCCTAGAACCCATATAAGCTGCTTCGAGAATACTGGGTAAACGGAATCAGAGGCTGTACTTTCCCTTCAGTTTACTTTCTTTGTCAAAACTATAAAATTCTTGATAAGCACACATATTAAAAACTCTGTATTTCAATTTAAATCACTATTTAAATAGAACAAAAATTAAGGAAACATAATACCTGTATGCCAAGGAATTTTAAAATAATGGTCAACTCTCCCTTTTATCAATAATTAATTTTGAGAAGGAGTGTGTGTATGTGTCTGTGGCTTGCTTAGGGATTTTCAGGGATCGGCTGTGGTTTCAGGACTCCAGCTACTCAAGTCATCTCCCCATTATTGTATTTTGAAGAACGGCCCCACCATTCTCTTTGGCTTCACTCTTCTCTCTTGTCACTAGTCTGCTTTCAATTGGTTTTGAAGAGACCAAACCTTACTTTGCTTCTCAGTGAAGAGAATATGATCTATGCTGATCTCAGAAAAGGCTTTTCTTAATCCTGACCAACTTTCTAAGTACTTATGGTTTCTAATATGTCATCATCTCTGGGAGAGTCAGAGAGGAGAGCACTCATAGTCATATGGACACACATTCCTTTTCTCAACTGGAAGGAGAGAGATTTCTCAGACCAACAGTCTGCTCTGTTCTTAAGTCTGCTGTGCTGTTTTTGATTTGTAGCAATTGCTTGCATTTGCCCTTTAAACACCCTCCTTAAGTGCACTAGCTTCTTTCCAGCTTTAGATGGTAATATTCTTTAAATTCTACTTTCCACAGAATATATATCTTGAAGAACTGTAAGAGAAAAATATCTGTATTTAAAACTGAAACTTAAGATGGTTAAGTTCTTGTAGGAAGGTATAAATATCATGGTTATGTTCTCTTGGGTATTTTTAGTACCATTAGAACTTTCAGTAGTGGTTACAACTGTTTTGTGCTTCAAACAGTTGTAGCAATGGCATCCTGAAATTCCTTTACTCTGTACTCATTATCTATAGACAAAACCAAAAACCAAACCCACTGCCGCCGAGTCGGATCCGACTCATAGCGACCCCTCCTTGGGTTTCCGAGGTGTTATCACTAAGGCAGTAGATTGCCCAACCTTCCTACCAAGGAGTGGCTGGTGGGTTTGAACTGCCAGCCTTCTGGTTAGCAGTCAAATGCCTTAGGTACTACTCCACTAGTGACAAAACAATGATCCAATTCAGCATCAGATCAGATTAAACCTTCCCCTAATTTTTACATCACACTTATTTAAATTTTGAGGCAGTGTTTGACTCAAGCATTTCCAATTTTCTTGAGTTGTTTAAATTATTATACATGTATTTCCAAACATGACCTCACTGAAGTCAGTATATTTGGCTAACAATTGAACAAGGTTTATAATGTTATTTAAAAACAATTCTACTATAGCCATGTTGAAAAAGGATAATTTGCATACAGAGCTACTTGACTTACTTTTGTTGGCTTGTCCTTTGTGACTTCAGGCAGGTAATTTCTTTATTTCTTCCTATTTCTGTGTTTTTGCAAATGAGCATGTTGCTGAAGCTTGATCATATGAATGTTTAAATTTTTGTTCTCTGACATCAGCCATTCATGGAAATTGGAGGATGGAGTGCCTGGAATAGGAATGAGTTAACACCAATTGTTACTAGTAATTAGGAACACTAATTATGTGCTAGGCACTGTTACCTATAATCCTGAAACATAGGTGCTATTGTTACCCCCATTTTACAGGTGGAGAATCTAAACCACAGAGGAAGGAATTTGCTTAAAAGACCCCCTAGATAGTAATTGTTAGAGCTGGAATTTGAACCCAGGCTTCTCACTCCAGGTCCAGTGCTTCCAACTATTATGTTAATAGTTGGTAAGTGAGTGACTGACGATTCTCAAATTTCTCAAAACTGAGTGAACACTTGACCAAAACAAAACAAACGTAAAAACATAACTTACACAAAATAAGTATTATTTGGAAAGACGTGAAAATTTAGGAGTACTCCGCATTCCTCATCCAGTTCTTCCTTTATTTTAATTGGAAAAAAAATACAGAGTATCACTCTGCCACACTGATGCCAAAGGACTTCTGTACACACCACTGTAAATTGAGACAATTTAGTCATCCCAGCATGACCAACCTGCCATTGAGGCTGTTGGGAGTGCTAATGAATGTCTGTAGAATGCTTGGAGGATGGGGGAAAGACTTAGAAGAAGTGCAAATTCTTATTAGTTATAATAATTATAGCTTTCATAATGTTGTTGTCCTTTAGAAATTGTCACCATCAATATACTGTGTTTTTCTGGGCTGAGCTCTGAGTTTGTAAAGTAGGCACAAGAGCAGATGTGATTACTAAGAATACAGCATTGACCTCTATGTAAAATTTATAGGTCTGTAACACACAGCTCGGGCTTTTGATCAGGGTCTTTGAAAGTATCGCATGCATACCTTTCAAGTAAAAGATCATCCTAATTATTTTATAATCATAGTTTCCATGAGGGATTTTGTAGGTAAGCAGAAAATCTTTAATAAATTTCTGATCTGTAACACTGTTTTTAATTCGGAATAATTCTATATTATTATAATCCAAATGAGTTTTGTAATGGGGACCATGGTTGACCTACGCATGGGATTTTTTAAGTTCATGCTGTGCAAAGGTATGACTCCAAGGGATGGGATGGAAAATATAATTTATTGAGCGCTTTCTCTGAGCCAGGATCTCTGTTTAGGGGCTCTACCATCACCATTGTATTGAATCCTCAAAACAGTCCAGCAAGACACTTACTCATATGTTCTACATGGGAAAACTAAGGTTCAGACCGTTTACATAACTACACATCTGGTAAAAGCCGAGTGCAGACCCGTTTCCGGGTCTGTCTTTTCTCACAGTTGTGGCTACAACTCCACTGAGCTGACTAAACATCCTTGTGTGTGTGGGGGGGTGTCAGTGAAGGTCCCAGAGGAAGCAATGTTTGAACTGAACCTTGAAACCTGAGTAGGAAGGCTCCTGGTGAATGAGAGTAAAGACATTTCAGGCAAAGAAAAGAAAGCATGAAAGGGCATGTTGTGCTCTGAAACTGAAAATAGCTGCCCAGGGCAGAGGCACAGTATGTTTTATGATGCTTGTAGGAGATCCACTGGTAAATGTAGGTGATCCCCAGGAATCACCAGTGCCACACATGCCAAGTGCCACCACATACCTGCAGAAACTGGAATGCCTATATCCAAATTCCTATTGATCAGAGCAAGTAAAGGGCTAATAACTAAATAATTTTTCCTGACTGGCTTCTTGACTTTCAGCTAATTTTCATCTCCGATTCTTCATTGTCAACATTCCACAAATGCTAATGACATAATCTACTTGGCTGAGGGAATGGAAAAAATACAAGGATTTTTGCTTCCTGCAGGCTGGTGACATCATTTAGTGTACATTCCAATCTCTTTTAACCAAAGGGGTATAAGAAAAGGGTGCTTTGGTAAATTTGAGTCAGTATGTCAGTTTGTTTGGAGTTTTTTTTAATTATTCATTTATCTGCTCACTCTCTGCAAGTTCCATGAGAGATGCAGGTCTTTCTAATATGGTATTGAATTTCTAGTGACTAGCATGTAGTAATTTCTTTCTTTTTTTTTTTTTTAATTGTGACTTGGGTGAAAGTTTACAGAGCAAATTCACTTTCCATATAGCAGTTCACATACGCTTTGTCTCATGACATTGACTACAATTTACCCCAATGCAACAGCTCCCTTGCATGTAGTAATTTCTTAAATAATTTTTTTAAAAATCAAAATAAGCAAACAAATAAGTAACTACTTTTTAAAACTTCTTTTCAAGTCCTATGAAATGTCTTGGTCTTTCTACACATATGAGATGAGTCTTTTGCTATACATTAATATTCTCAGAAAGTTTTTTTCTTTTAAAGTTTTCAAGTTTCTCTTCAGGATAATGGGGGCAGGAAATATTCCAAAGAAGACGTACATATCAGGAAAATCTGTACATGAGCTGATGACTATATATAGCCCATTTTGTCAGACAATGTTAGATTTAAGTTTTTAAACTTTGTGTGCTATGAAAGAACGTCACTAAAGCTGTGATTTTTTAAAAAAAATGCTTGAATCTATCCTTTTTTAAAATTGATTTGAAATGTTATACATTATTTTAATTAGTGACTTTACAACAGTCTTAACAATCTAAGGATCTTAGAAAATGGTTCATTTTTATTAGTGAGAATTGGAAAGTATGTTGGACTTTGAAATTACAATTCAAGTATCTGAGAAAGTACCCAATGAGTTCAATGCATGCTTCTAATTTAGGAACAATTTATCCCAAATTTATTCCTGAGTACAAGGCACTATTCTTTACAAAATGACTAAAACTAAGAGTTTTTTTTTCTAGAACTTTATTTAAGTTATAAAATAATTATGTGCAAGTTAAAAGCTGTGCTAGATAGAGTAGAAATTCTTGAGTGAAAATTCTTTTCTATTTTTACATAATTTCATGGCTTTTACATATGTTGCCATTATATAGAGTCATCATAGAAACTGGTGGTGGTTTAACATTTATGTGACATGTCTAGGGCAGGGAATATGGGGCAATCTACATCTTTAGTGATACTGCCTCGGAAACCCAAGGAGGGGTCACTGTGAATCTGATCCGACTCGATGGCACATAACAACAACAATGGCAACAAAGTGAGAATGGATTGAACACTGTGGATGTGTGATATGGTAGCGAGGATTGTAAATCACTATGAAATAGCTTCAGACATTAGTACCATAGACATTACATTGAATTCTTTTAGGGGATGGAAGAAGATATGAATGAAGAGATCAGAATGATAGGAAGACTAAAATTTCAACAAGCCATGGTTAGCAGAACTAGAAATATTTTACCTAAAGAAGAAAAATGAATATAATACTAGTTTCAAATATTTGAAGAGCTGACAAGGAGAAAAGAAATTAAGACTTGTTTGTATGGTCCTATGGCCCTATAAAGAGCTTTTGACTCAAAATAAGGAAGACATCATAAAGATGTCCAAAAATGTAATGGGAATTCTTGTTCAAGATGGCAGATAGAGCACATATTTATCCTTCTGTTTTGCTACCATATCCCATAGAAATGTCAATAAAGACGATCAAACAATAAATAAAAATTTCCTGGGAATAATAAATGTGCACCAGGGAACTAGAAATACAGACAACTTTATTGAAAGTGGAAAATACCTGGAATTCTATTAACAGATTAAATCACATTCACAGGAGAAGGTTGCAATGGGGGCAGGAGCTATTTCTTCCTGGCAGCAGACCCACATAGAGTCTCAAACTTGGAGCATGAGAGGGAAGTTGGAAGTAAATCAACTGTGGAAAAACTGTGTGAGTCATAGCCTGCATTTTCCTTCTGTGTGTCACATGCTTAGGCTAAAACCAGAGGACTAACCTTCAAAATAATTGAATACAGACAGCATCCAGATTATGAACAAATTCCATTCCTGAGCCTGTCTTTAAATCGAATTCATACATAAGTCGGAAGAGTTAACTATGGTTTATATCTGATGTGAGTCAAATATTTGTCTTGGTACATAGTATATCATGTACCATTCTATGTGTAAAAAACATTAAAGAAACACAGAAACATGAAAACATTTTTTAAATAATACAGTAATAAAAGACGGTAATAATAATGTTTTTGATACAAAGTAGTACCCATTTGTTATTACAAACCATTGTATGTATCTAGAATTTTTAATATAATAGGCTTTATGGGGATTGGTTTGTAACTATGGGTTGTATGTAAATTGGTCATTCATAACCTGGAGACTTCCTGTAGTATAGTGGACCTTTGAACAACATGGGGATTAGGAATGCCAACCCCCGTAATAATAAAAAATCTGTGTATAACTTTTGACTCACCCAAAACTTAACTTCTAATAACCTACTGTTGACCAGAACCCTCCCCATAAAATAAAAGTTGATTAACACTGTTCTTGTCACATATAACTAGATTTTCACATGAAGACACTCACACACATACACGACAGATAAGTTTATTAATAGTATGGCATGATGATTATTACATTCATTAAGTGGAAGTGAATCATTGTATAGGTCTTCATCTTTGTCATGTTTATACTGAGGAGGAAGAAGAGGAGGAAGAGCAGGGGTTGGTCACACTGTCTCAGGAGTAGCAGAGGCAGAAGAGGTGGAGGAGGTGAAAGGGAGGCAGGAGAGGCAGCACATTTGGGGTAACTATGGAAATATGTTATAAATATCTGTCTACCTTTTTTGCCTTTTCATTTCTCTAAAAATGTTTCTACATGGTACCAATCCTTCTTCTACCATTTGCTTTAGTTTCCATGCCTGTTTCATAGAAGGCTCCGTATCATTAAAGTAGGCAAAAGCAATCTTGAATAATCAGAACACTTCTGCCAGATTGTCTAATATCAATTTGTTTTCTGACACTGGTTCTTCTAGGTCTTCTTCCTCATTATCTGGCACTGGTTTGGAAACATTCGTCTCCATCAACCCTTGTGTTTATGCTTCCAGTGCGGTGTCAATTAGCTCTTGAATTTCTCTAAGATTTGTATCTTGAAACCCTTCACACACACACACACACACACACACCCCCCCTTTTTTTTGCCATTTCCACAATCTCTCTCATGGTATCCTTGATTGTTTATGTTTTGCCGTCTAGTCAGCCCCGACTCATAGCGACCCGTCCTTGGGTTTCCAAGGCAGTATCACTACGGAAGTAGGATTGCCCAACCTTCCTTCTGAGGAGTGGCTGATGGGTTTGAACCGCCAGCCTTCTGGTGAGCAGTCAAGTGCCTTAGGCACTATGCTACCAGAGCTCCTATGTTTTAAGTCCTATGAAGTCATGCACATGCATGCCATGCATCTGGACAGTTTTCTTCAGCGGGAATTTATTGTTTTGGGCCTCATGGCTTTCACAGCTTTTTCTGTAGGAATGATTGCATCTTCAATGGTGTAATCCTTCAAGACTTTCATGATGTTCTATCAGGGTTGTCTTCCATAGTGCTGGCAATTCTTTCCATAGAATACCATGTATAATGAGCCTTAAATGTTCTTATGACCCCTTGATATGAAGGCTTAATTAGACATGTTGTATTTGGGGGCAAGTAGACCACGTTCACACCTTTGGTGTGGATCTCATGGGATTCTGGGCAGCCAGGGGCATTGTCCAGTATCAAAAGAACTTTAAAAGGCAGTCCCTTGCTCTCAAGGGACTTCCTGACATCAGGAACAAAGCATAGATAGAACCAACCCAGAAAAAGTTCTCATTGTCCAGGTCCTCTTGTTGTACAATCAAAAGACTGGCAGCTGGTTTTTATCTTTTCCTTCAATGCTCAGGGGTTAGCAGCTTTATAGATAAGGGCAATCCTGATCATAAACCTGACTGTATTTGCACAAAAGAGTAGAGTTAGCCTATCCTTTCTTGTTTTAAATCCTGATATTTGTTTATCTTTGTTACTAATAAATGTCCTTTGTGGATTTTTTTTTCCAGGATAGGGAACTTTCATCTGCATTAAAAACCTGTTCAGGCAGATATCCTTTCCCCACAATGATTTTCTTCATGACATCTGGGAACTCATCTTCTGCCTCTTTGTCAGCAGAAGCTGCTCCACCTGTTACCTTGACATCCTTGAAGCCAAATCTCTTTCTAAAATTATCAAACCATCATTTGCTGGCATTAAATTCTCCAGCTTTAGATCCTTTATCTTCCTCTTGCTTTAAGTTGTCATATAATGACTTCATTTTTCTTGAATCATATTATAGTCTATAGGTATGCCTTTCTTACAGCCACCCACGACCCACATAAAATCTGCATTTTCAACATGAGATAAAAAGGTATTTCACAAAAAGTGAAAGATTTTTATGCCTGCTGGCATAGCTGTAGTAAGAGTTTCACAAATTTCCTTTTTTTTTTTTTTTTAAAAAATTTGTCCTTAAAGTAAAAAAAAAAAAAAAAAAATCCAAAAAAACCCAGAATTGAGTTGATTCTGATGATTCTGACTCATAGCGACCCCCTTTGGGTTTCCAAAGTGGTAAATCTTCATGTAAATAGGTTGCCCAGTTTTCCTTCCACAGCGTGGCTGGTGGATTTGAACCATCAACCTTCTGGTTAGCAGTCAAATGCTTTAGGCACTATGCCACCAGCGTGCCTTACAATGGTCCTTACTCTGGATTATTTATCTTGAAATGGTGGGCAACAGCAGCTACAAACCTCAATCTATAATACATACATATCAAGCAATTCAATTTTTTCTTGTAATACCATGACTCTTCTCTGCTTCTTGGGAGCACTTCCAGATTAATTCATATGGGTCCCAAGATGTTATTCAGGTTTACAGTATTGCATTAAACATGAAGAAAAATATGCAAGAACCATGAGAGATCACTTTTTACTGCTATACATAATTTACTGGAGAGAGAGCTGCTCCTGTGGAGATGATTAGTATCACATGGCATTTTAAGGAGATACTCTCAACATTTGCACTAACCCCAATAGCAACAGGAGGTGTCTATAAAATTATTACAGTAATGTAATATGTGATATAATTAATTTTATGCAGTTATGATTTAATACTGCATCTTGACATTTGTGTACCTTTCTCTCAACAGCAAATAGCATGTCTGGTCAATAAATGTTTGTGTGTCTAAGTTTTAACTTTTTATAATAGATTTGTGTGTATTTTATGGTTGTTGTTGTTGTTGTTATGTGCCGTCGAGTCAGCCCTGACTCATAGCGACCCCTCCTTGGGTTTCCGAGGCAGTATCACTACCTCGATACCACACTGCGAGGAGTGGCTGGTGGGTTTGAACCGCCAGCCTTCTGGTTAGCAGTCAAGTGTCTTAGCCACTATGCTACCAGAGCTCCTAGTAAGTGATAAAATAGACTAGTATCTACATATATTTTATTCATTCATAACATACCTTTTTTCTGATTTTTTTTGCTATATCTGGTGATGCAGTTTCTCTGCAAGTTTTTTTCAAATTGTTGCAAATCTCCAAAAAATTGTCCAATATATTTATGGAACATATTCTTCATATAAGTGGGCCCATGAAGTTCAAACCTGTGTTGTTCAAGGGTCAACTGTATATATTTTACCTTTCTATGCCACTCCTCGGAAGGAAGGTTGGGCAATCCTACTTCCGTAGTGATACTGCCTCGGAAACCCAAGGAGGGGTCGCTATGAGTCGGGGTCGACTCGACGGC